>NC_091307.1:32381552-32514052 GCF_038502225.1 Cherax quadricarinatus
CGAGACTCAGCTCCTGGCCCCGCCTCTTCACTGATCGCTACTGGGTCCTCTCTCTCTCTGCTTCCTGAGCTTTGTCATACCTCTTCTTAAAACTATGTATGGTTCCTGCCTCCACTACTTCACTTGCTAGGCTATTCCACTTGCTGACAACTCTATGACTGAAGAAATACTTCCTAACGTCCCTGTGACTCGTCTGAGTCTTCCGCTTCCAGTTGTGACCCCTTGTCCCTGTGTCCCCTCTCTGGAACATCCTATCTCTGTCCACCTTGTCTATTCCCCGCAGTATTTTGTATGTCGTTATCATGTCTCCCCTGACCCTTCTGTCCTCCAGTGTCGTCAGTCCGATTTCCCTTAACCTTTCCTCGTACGACATTCCCTTGAGCTCTGGGACTAGCCTTGTTGCAAACCTTTGTACTTTCTCTAACTTCTTGACGTGCTTGACCAGGTGTGGGTTCCAGACTGGTTCTGCATACTCCAGTATGGGCCTAACATACACAGTGTACAGTGTCTTGAACGATTCCTTATTAAAATTGTGACCATATATCCTGATGCAAATGGAATCATCAGGACAGTTGATGTTTTAAGCAAAGGTGTAGTGAATAAGCGGACAATAAATAAACTAGTTCCGTTAGAATTACACAGTGTTGAAAACAAAATTAGTGATTCTCCAGAAACCACACAGACTAAAACTGTTCAGAAAAGACAAGCAGCAATGGTGGCGAGTGAGAAAATTAAATTAATGTTAAGTGATGAATAGTTCACCTGCAGCGAACCTCCGCCACCCCCCAGTGTGGAGAAATTTTCTCCAGGAAGGGGGTATCAGCCCCCTTCAGCCCCTTTCAGCCCTGAGGGGCCCAGCCCTCTCAGAAGGGGCAAGCGTCTTGTTTACTGCTACAGTGAGTAATTCATCACAGATGCCGTACGAGTATGCGACGTGGTCAAGTGACCGTTGCTCCTTGCAGTCCAGTGTTGCAGAGTGTATTTTAATAAGAGACAGTACATCTCTTACTTTGGCAGGACAATTAAGGAAAATCCTGCTCCCACTTTATTACCATAGTAAAGATAGTGGACATTGTTGTCTATGCTTAAGACAGCAAGAAACAAACATTCTGCTTTGCTTCATCGAGGAAGTGGCAAGGAAGCAAAAGTACCATGTCAGCTTTTTCTTTGTGCTAGGGGAGTGACGGCATGGGGCGCTGTGGCATCTTCAGATTACTTTTGACTCTACTGAGAGTGACACTGACGCCAGGATAACCAACAAAGAACGATCTGTGCGTTAGTGTGAACAAAGTATCTCACAAAACACAATAAACACTTAAGAGAAGTGTGATCAGCTTCTCTTGTGATAAGATTGTGAACAATAAAGACAAATCTTGTGGAACATAGTGTACCAGTGTGCGTTTCCTAGACAATGGAAGACGTGGACATCCAAGGACACTTCAGCTTCTATCAAGTCACTGATACCTGTCGAAGGTGTGAAGAACACCATAGCTCACGTTACAAGAGCAAGGTATGTTACGAATTTCTTGTGGTACGGGGGACTGCTCAGTTCTTGAGTCGCAAGGAGTTTGTAATCAGCCTATAGTCGGCAGTAAGGTGTGGACTTTTGAGTCCAAACAAGTATGTATTTTGTCAGCCATCAGTGAATGAAATATGCTGACATAACACCCCCTAGGGGTAATTTATAATCTTACAAATTATAATTCTTGACAGCCCGTTGTGAGATGGTTTCGACAGCTTCTAGACCTCGTCTGCAGGGGCGGCTGTGTAGACGATTTGCTGTCTTTTATCAGCTAAGTGTTCACTATATTTATATTTATAAATTAAGCTTAGCTGGTAATGCCATTTCTCAACAATCCCTGTGATTCATCTGTGTCTTCAACTTCCTACTGTGTCCCCTTGTTGCTGTGTCCCATCTCTGGAACATCCTGTCTTTGTCCATCTTGTCAATTCCTCTCAGTATTTTGTATGTCGTCATCATGTCCCCCCTATCTCTCCTCTCCTCCAGTGTCGTCAGTGTGTGTGTGTCTGTGTGTATGTGTGTATGTGTGTGTATGTGTGTGTGTCTGTGTGTATGTGTGTATGTGTATGTGTGTGTGTATGTGTGTATGTGTGTGTGTGTGTATGTGTGTATGTGTGTGTGTGTGTGTGTGTGTGTATGTGTGTATGTGTGTGTGTGTGTGTGTGTGCATGTAATGGAAAATTAGTATGCATATTAATCGGTAATGAGTAGAATTAAGATATTTATTTGGGAAATTAATGTTTATTTGAAAAATGCACATCGATAATATGACAGATAATTGATTTAAAAAAAATGTGACTACCTTTTGCTTTTATAAGCAATTAGCTTCTCCACAGTTGAACAGTCTTTTTTTGCGATCCTACATTTGGTTATTGCCAATAGATTCTCAAGTGGGCTCAGATCAGGAGTTTCCAGGCCAATATAGAGTGCTTAGCCCACTCTCCTTGAAAAATGTCAGTATTTTTCTGGACGTGTGGCATGGAGCAAGATCTTGCTGGAAAATGCCTTCTACATGAGGAAAGTCTCTACCTTCAATGGGAAGCAAATGAGCTGCCAGATTACGTTGTAATTATCACTGTTCATTGTTCCCTCAACGATAACAACCCATCCAAGGGATGTTATCGTTGATCGTTGCTGAATGTGTCCATTCCGAAGAGGTTCGCCTTTGATCCGTCTCACTGTCACTGATCTGTACCCGAGTTCTTCAAAATGCTACTCATCTGAAAATATAACTTTTCTTCATTCATCTGTGGCCCATCTCATATGATTGAGTGCCAACTGCAGCCGTGTTTTTCTTCATAGGAGCAGTTAATAGACAGCAGAGAGTTTGCATAAATGAGGAGAAATCAGAATGGGGGCACGTCACAAGCGGTGTTCCTCAGGGGTCAGTGTTGGGCCCGTTGTTGTTCACAATTTACATAAACGACATAGATGAGGGAATAAATAGCGACATAAGCAAATTTGCTGATGACACCAAAATAGGCCGTCCAATTCATTCTAATGAGAACACTAGAACACTCCAGGATGATTTGAATAGACTGATGCAATGGTCAGAGAAGTGGCAGATGCAGTTTAATATTGACAAATGCAAAGTTCTAAATGTTGGACAGGTAAATAACCATGCCACATATAAACTAAATAATGTAGATCTTAATACTACTGATTGCGAAAAGGATTTAGGAGTTCTGGTTAGCAGTAATGTAAAACCAAGACAACAGTGCATTAGTGTTCGCAATAAAGCTAACAGAATTCTTGGCTTCATATCTAGAAGTACAAATAATAGAAGTCCTCAGGTTGTTCTTCAACTCTATATATCCTTGGTTAGGCCTCATTTAGACTATGCTGCTCAGTTTTGGTCACCGTATTACAGAATGGATATAAATGCTCTGGAAAACGTACAGAGGAGGATGGCAAAGATGATCCCATGTATCAGAAATCTTCCCTATGAGGACAGACTGAGGGCACTGAATCTGCACTCTCTAAAGGCGTAGAATTAGGGAGGATATGATCGAGGTGTATAAGTGGAAAACAGGAATAAATAAAGGGGATATAAATAGCGTGCTGAAAATTTCCAGCCAAGACAGGACTCGCAGCAATGGTTTCAAGTTGGAAAAATTCAGATTCAGAAAGGATATAGGAAAGCACTGGTTTGGTAATAGAGTTGTGGATGAGTGGAAAAAACTCCCAAGTACAGTTATTCAGGCTAAAACGTTGTGTAGTTTTAAAAATAGGTTAGATAAATACATGAGTGGGTGTGGGTGGGTGTGAGTTGGACCTGACTAGCTTGTGCTGCTGGGTCTGGTGCAGTGCTCCATCCTTGAGTGGAGATGATCCAACTGGGTGGGTCATTGGGCTAATCCGGGGGAGGGGGTCATTGGTCTAATCCGGGGGGGGGGGACATGGACCTGCTAAGCATGGGTCAGTAGGCCTGTTGCAGTGTTCCTTCTTTCTTATGTTCTTATGTTAATAATTGTTTCTTTGCTGGATTTCTGGCAGTTCTACCAGCTTCAAGGAGCCTTCGTCGAACACTTGAAAAATCAGCATTTACACCAGCTGAAGCCAAATCTCTCTGTAGATCTTTGCTGGTTTTATTGGGATCCTTCACACTATTAATGATAACCTTGTCATTGTGAGGTGTTGTATTGCGTCTTCTTCCACATCTTCCTCAACGCAGCGTTCCACAATCACCACGGTCCTCAGCTCTCATCAGAATCCGACCAACAGTTGATTTTGCTAGTCTCAAATTTTTGGCAATGTGTCTAATACTCAAATCAGCATATTTTCTAAGAGTTACTATACTTGCACGCTTCGTAGGTGTAACATCCATCATGAATTTCAGCCACTGATGGCGAAACGTCTACAATAAAGATACCCAGATGTTGCACATGTGTCTTAACTTTCATCTTGTCGGTATTGTACACATTTCTTGCACAACTTGTCAGACATTGCAACATCGTGGAATCTTGGTTCAGAGGACATCTACATGACCTTCTTCACGGCTACTACAACTACTACTAAAACTAACCCATCTCTTTGGGTATGATCTACTTCCACTGGGATATCCCGCCTACCAGTGACTATGCACTCGTCTGCTACCCGTCTCTACCTTCCTGATGCCTGTATAAGCGCCAGCCTCCTTGTCTGTGCTTCAGAATCTCATCAACTACGGTCCTCTTCACACCAACTTAAACACTGTATTGTGTTGATAAAGCCACTGTTTGGCGAAACAGCAGGTAGATAGCAGGTAAATACAAGGTTGATATACATCAAGTGGACAGGCAAACACAAGACAGATGTACTTCAGGTAGATATCAAGTAAATACAAGGCTTCACCTAACACGGTGTTTACAGGAACCTAACTACCATGCTATATGACGGTCTACTGTATTTGCCGAGTTAATGTCAATTTTCCAATTTTATTAAATATACGTTTATTAAATCAATTACTTTCATTTTTGATCGGCATCAAATCCTAAACGCTTATCTTAATTAGAAGTATTTTTGTATTGATTTTGGGATGTGTGGGGAGCCAATGTGTCAATATTTTTTAAACTATCAAATTGGATTTTCTTAAAAATACATAAACCAAATGTTTTTCTTCTTATAGTACAGAACAAAATATAAAGAAATACCAAAAAAAAAAAAAAAAAAAAAGCACTTCAAATGTATTTTTTTAAATTATTAAGGACATCCTTTCCTATTTTCTTAATATTTCCATGAACATTTTTCTTTTTCCTCTATTTGTTTATAACTCGAGAATACCTCATTCGATCAGCTTGAAATTTCCAGCTCTTGTGTATCTAGTGTACCTAGGGTAAGACTGATGGGACTATTAGCATGAGTGGGTACTCTATGGATAATGTCACTTAGACTATTCCCAAATTTTGTTTCCTTGTATTAAGTGGAGAACCCCCCTCCCTATTTTATTATTTCATGAATTGATACTGTACTGGAATAGTTATTGTATTAATATGTAAAACGAAAATGTTATGCATCATGGTATTATCTATTTTTATATTTAGCTGAATGAATAGGTAGGATGTACAGAGGACCCTTAACCAACGGCATTAATCCGTTCCAGAGGGCTTGCCGTTGGTCGAGTTAATTTTCCCCTTAAGAAATAATGGAAATAGAATTAATCCGTTCCTGACACCCCAAAGTCTGATTTTTTTTTTTTACATGAAATATACATTTCCTTATATGGAAAGGAATGGGACATGCAAAATAAACAATAATTAAATGCCACTTACCTTTATTGTGGAGTTGTTGTTGAGTGATGTGCCAGCAGCAGGGGAAATTCAGAATTGTCTATTGCTTGGAAGGAGAATCCCCTTCCAGGAGGACTTCAGGTACCAAGTCCTTTGGTGGGGTTACCTCCCTCTTTGGTTTTTTAATGCAACTAGGAACAGCTTGAGAGTCACTGGACCCCTGTCGCACAAAATAGCTGTCCAGACAGCTCCATTTCTCACGTGCCCTTAGGATTTCCCTAAAATGGGACACAAGAGTGTGATTGTACATGTTGCCAGTGCGGCTTGCAACTTCGGTGACAGGATAAAATTCTTCGATAAATGCTTGCACCTTTGTAAACATTGAACACATTTCCCTAATCCTTGAAGTCATCTTCCTGTGTCTGTCTTCATCCTGCTCTGAAGAACATTCCTGAGATGTGATCTGTTGCTGTTGCTCCTGAAGCTCTTGCAGGTCTGCAGTGGTTAGTTCTTCCTCGTCGCTCTGCACCAACTCTTCCACATCCTTCTCACAAACCTCGAACCCCTAGGACTTCCCAATGACATAATAGCTTCCACTACTGGCATAGCCTCCTGAGGGTTAGCCCCAAATCCTTCAACATCCCTCTGTTCTACACATTCTGGCCACAGTTTCCTCCAAGCAGAGTCCAAGGTCCTCTTAGTCACTCCCTGCTAAGCCTTACCTATAAGGTTTACACTGAGGATACTGAAGTGATCTTTCCAAAACTCTCTTAGGGGTCAATTAAGTGGCTGAGGTCACTTCAAAGCACTTTTGAAACACTTCTTTTGTGTAGAATTTTTTGAAGTTTGAAATGACCTGCTGGTCCATGGGCTGGAGGAGAGGAGTTGTATTAGTTGGCGACGAAACCAAACTCCCCTGCAATTTCCTCTTGCAAGTCGTGAGGATGAGCAAGAGCATTCTCCATTACCAGGAGGCACTTGAGTGGCAATTTTTTTCCTTGAGGTATTTTGTTACAGTGGGGCCAAACACATCATAAAACCAGTCCAAGAAAAGTACCCTAGTGACTCATGTCTTACTGTTTGATCTCCACAGCACACACAAATTACCCTTGACGATATTGTTTTCCTAAACACTCTTGGAGTTTCAGAGTGATACACCAATAAAGGCTTCACTTTGCAATCACCACTAGCATTACTACACAACATTAATGTCAGACTGTCTTTCATAGGCTTATGTCCTGGGAGTGCCTTTTCCTCTTGAGTAATGTAGGTCCTGTTTGGCATTTTCTTCCAAAGCAGGCCTGTTTCGTCACAATTAAACCTTGCTCAGGTTTTAGATTTTCAGTCTTTATGTATTCCTTAAAGTATTTCACATATTTTTTAGCTGCATTTTTTTTGTCTGAACTGGCTGCCTCACTATGCCTTACCACACTGTGTATTCCACTACGAATCTTAAATCTCTCAAACCAGCCTTTGCTGGCCTTAAATTCATTATCAGCAGCACTATTTTGAGACATTTTCTTAATGAGATCATCATGCAACTTCCTTGCCTTTTCACAAATTATAGACTGAGAAACACTATCACCTGATAATTGTTTTTCGTTTATCCATACCAATAACAGTCTACCTCTTCAACTGTTTGTGGTCTCCGTTATGAAAACATACTTGAACCTTTCGCAACAACAGCTTCCTTGATTGCCTGTCTGTTTGCCAAGATAGTACTGATGGTTGAATGTGATTTGTTGTATTGCCTTTCCAACTCAGCCATACGCACTCCACTCTCGTATTTTTTAATGATCTGCTTCATTCCCATCGTAATTCTCACCCTTTTTAGCACAGGCTTGGCACTAGAAGCTTTCTTGGGACCCATGGTGGCTTATTTAGCGGTTACAAGCACTAGAAATAGTGGAATAATCCAAAATATATGGGAGGCACACGTGGAAACCGACCGCAACAGCTTGAAAACAATGGCGCACTGACTCTTGGAGTGGCTGGGCCCGCTCAGGCCACGCTCTGGCACACATCGACACGTTCCGGACAAACGTCGTTGGTTAAGTTTTTCGCCGTTAGTTAAGGCATTTATCTACGGCAAAAAGCGCCGTTAGACGAAATTGTCGTTACTTAAAGCCGCCGTTAGTTGAGGGTCCACTGTACATGTTTTACTCCATTTCTGTGCTCAACGTGATATTGATTAGTTGTCGCTCTGCTACTTCGCTAGTTGTGGTGCATGCTGACGCAAGTCTCTCTGCTACTTCGCTAGTGATGGTGCATGCTGATGTCTCTCTCTCTCTGCTACTTCGCTAGTTCTCGTGCATGCTGACGTGAGTCTCTCTCGTTCTCCAGCCTTGTTCTGAGGAACAACGTTCAAGGAATTTATTTACAGTTATTGTTATCGGACATATTCAAGTGTGCAGTAAAACACTCGATATAATTCAGGTACAGAGTAACTCTATATCTTACTGTCTCATATTAATATCTGCGCACTGTCGTAGTCTGGATTTACAAGCCACTGAACACAGATTCGGTAATTTGGGAGTTATGTGACGTTTTGGAGGACAAGCTGTTGTTGGTAAATTTCTATCCTTTTTAATTTAAACTTAATAATTTAACTGTGTGTGAAGCGATGTAAAAGCTCCGAGGTAGCAATGTCCTGCTCGATTAGAGCTGAAGAATCTAAAAAGACCACAGTTACAAGTCAGACACAGGCTATTTGATAGACACTATGGTAGGATAATTAAAGTTTATCTGCATTGAAATGTTAATGGAGTACACAAGACCCATTGTAACTGTAACGGAATATAGAAGTGCCATTTTGCTTCTTGTAATCTAGAATAGGTATAGCATTATTTTACATTAATGCATTTTTTCCCTTGATGGTGAAGAGGTTCATCCAAGGATTGTTATTATAATCCAAACTAAGAGCTAAAGCACCAGGGCTTGATCCAAGGAACCTTACTTTTCCACTTCTTCCTAAATGCCTCCCATTCCACAGGCTCTATACAACCAATACCGGTCTTGCGCTCTCACTTGATTAAAATAAAAGTATTGTGAACAGCATCAATCTTTAATGGCTGATTCACCTCATGAAATGGATGAGAAATTTCTTGACTTCACACAGTACAGGTTCATATCTTGTTAAATTTTGTGCAGCAACAGAAGAACGCCTAATCTGGTCGACTCTAAACTTTTAGTGCTGATGTGCTTCAAAGGAAGCTTTGCTCTGAGTTTAGGCTATGCTACTTTTAAAGTGCTGATTTTATTTATTGAACTAGTTTCCGTGAAATAATTGGAGAATGTCTCTTCTGATTATAAATAAATCATCGTGTTTGACTTTATTATGTTATCCTAGATTCAATTTACATGTTCTTTAATAAACCTTACATGCATACTTAAACCTTTAACGTTGGTACATTTTATTTAGAAAAAGTTTGGATTTATTTTGTCCCAGGTTGGTCCCAATATACCATGTTTTTATACACGATACTGGGAAAACTGAAATACTGATTTTCAAGGGCTAATTTCTGAGTGCCTTATCCAATTGCCTTCAACCTTCAATGGTGGTAATTTGATAATGCCATTCTGAGAGGCTTCAAACTTAATGTACTGTTTTTTTTGGGGGGGATACTGGTCCCTCCGAGATAAAAAGAGGATCTCTCTCCAGTTTGGCTTCTAAGCTGGTATTTCTCAGTGTAAGTTTTGAGCTAGTTTAAGAATGTATATATCCAAATTTGTCATTTCTATTGAAAAAAATAGATATTATAGTCCACATGATATGTGAATACCAAATCTGATTAGACAAATTTTCATCGCTCATACTTAACTGCAGTTGAAACTTTTGCTGCTCTTTACACAAATCTTTTTCCACACACTGACAGAGGGCCGTGGGTTATGTTATACAGGGATACCCATCTAGCACTGACAGAGGGCCGTGGGTTATGCTATACAGGGATACCCATCTAGCACTGACAGAGGGCCGTGGGTTATGCTATACAGGGATACCCATCTAGCACTGACAGAGAGCCGTGGGTTATGCTATACAGGGATACCCATCTAGCACTGACAGAGGGCCGTGGGTTATGCTATACAGGGATACCCATCTAGCACTGACAGAGAGCCGTGGGTTATGCTATACAGGGATACCCATCTAGCACTGACAGAGGGCCGTGGGTTATGCTATACAGGGATACCCATCTAGCACTGACAGAGGGCCGTGGGTTATGCTATACAGGGATACCCATCTAGCACTGACAGAGAGCCGTGGGTTATGCTATACAGGGATACCCATCTAGCACTGACAGAGGGCCGTGGGTTATGCTATACAGGGATACCCATCTAGCACTGACAGAGAGCCGTGGGTTATGCTATACAGGGATACCCATCTAGCACTGACAGAGAGCCGTGGGTTATGCTATACAGGGATACCCATCTAGCACTGACAGAGGGCCGTGGGTTATGCTATACAGGGATACCCATCTAGCACTGACAGAGGGCCGTGGGTTATGCTATACAGGGATACCCATCTAGCACTGACAGAGGGCCGTGGGTTATGCTATACAGGGATACCCATCTAGCACTGACAGAGGGCCGTGGGTTATGCTATAGAGGGATACCTATCTAGCCCTGACAGAGGGCCGTGGGTTATGCTATAGAGGGATACCCATCTAGCACTGACAGAGGGCCGTGGATTATGCTATACAGGGATGCCCATCTAGCACTGACAGAGGGCCGTTGGTTATGCTATACAGGGATACCCATCTAGCACTGACAGAGGGCCGTTAGTTATGCTATACAGGGATACCCATCTAGCACTGACAGTGGGCCGTGGGTTATGCTATACATGGACACCCATCTAGCACTGACAGAGAGCCATGGGTTATGCTATACAGGGATACCCATCTAGCACTGACAGAGGGCCATGGGTTATGCTATAGAGGGATACCCATCTAGCACTGACAGAGGGCCATGGGTTATGCTATAGAGGGATATCCATCTAGCACTGACAGAGGGCCATGGATTATGCTATAGAGGGATACCCATCTAGCACTGACAGAGAGCCATGGGTTATGCTATAGAGGGATACCCACCTAGCACTGACAGAGGGCCGTGGGTTACGCTATACAGGGATACCCATCTAGCACTGACATAGAGGGCCGTGGGTTATGCTATACAGGGATACCCATCTAGCACTGACAAACGGGCCGTGGGTTTTGCTGTACAAGGATGCTCATCTAGCACTGACAAAGGAGCCGTGGGTTATGCTATACAGGGATACCCATCTAGCACTGGCAGAGGGCCATGGGTTATGCTATACAGGGATACCCATCTAGCACTGACAGAGGGGCCGTGAGTTATGCTATATAGGGATACCCATCTAGCACTGACATAGAAACCGTGGGTTATGCCATACAGGGATACCCATCTAGCACTGACATAGAAGCCGTAGGTTATGCTATACAGGGATACCCATCTAGCACTGACCGGTTCCCAAAATACCTCTCGTTGGTTAACATGATTCCATTAAAATTCTTGAAAAAATAGAGATGGCGTTATTTACAATATAAATATCCAACATGTGCAGGCAATACATCGCATACACTCCAAACACTTTCCACTTATTTGCCGAATAAGGTGGGAATAAATATTGATATTTGTGTCAAATGTATTCAGGAAAATGAACGTGTCATGATGTAAACAGTGACAAAATGAACCATTCTTATGTCATTCGAGTTGAAAGTGTTTATTATGAAGACTATTGGTTTCTCGCATATTACTGGTCTCTTAATTCATCTAAGAGGCAAAATTCAAAGCTAATTGAATATTCTTCATTTTTATTCTTCAGTGCATTGGTAATCTCTTCAGTTCTTCATGCGTGTTTATATTCTTGAGTGCGATATCACCTGGCGTTTACTATTTATATTGATTATTTCTAAAGTTTCACTAAACAAGGCACACACTACCTTCACCAGCCTTGCCCAATGACACTGATATATGTAAATTATTTTTTTTCTCAACCGGTATCGAATTATTACTTTCACCGCTAGACCTAGTGCAATGATCGTTCTACCCTTCACAAATCCATTATATAATATGAGATGGTCACTTTCTACTCCCGTTCCTTTTATATTCCTTTAATAAAATGTACTAGCGCAGGTAAGGAATTTGCAACTGGTTTTTGCAACTATTTCTGAATTGATGGTGACTAGGAAACACTAAGTCTTCACGTTGAAATTTAAGATTTATATTACATATATGATTCATCAGTAAACACAAATTATCCAGGACGACCTTTCTCCACAACGTTCAGGTCTGACTTGACCTGAGAATGAAGGATTGAACCAGCTTTATTAAAAAGATATTTAAAAAGTTATTGGATGCTTTACTCGAATTTAAAGCTAAAAGCACACTCTAATTCACTACAGGAGTTATATTAAGGTAGTGAAACTGAAGACAGTAGAAGACGAGGTAATCACCCCATCAGCCTAGATGAAAGTGTTCGCCTTATCGAACCATAAATTGATTGAATTAACAGAATATTTATAATTCTTAGTAGGTTCAAGTACTTGAACCTGCTAAGAATGAGCAGGTTCAAGTACCTGAACCTGCTCATTCGATTCTTAATCTACTTCTCACACTGTCAGTGACAGTCTGCTGTAAGTTGATGCCGTCTGTAAGCAGTGGGAAACATTTATTCAAATTCATCCGCTTTTGGCAGCTTAAAAAACTCATCTTCCGCTCCTATTACTGGAGCAAACTTAGTAGACGAAATATCACTAAAATGCTTTCATAGCCAGGAAAATGCACTTCTTCCCAATGTTCTCAATTTGGAAGGAGAAAAGTTGTTGAAAAGTTTAACATATCCCCATTATGAGAAAAATGTATTTAACTACAAGTTGTTCGTTCACATATAGAACACTATTTGAACATCTCCGACAATCCATTTACAAATATTGCCTTATCTAACCATACCACGGGCGGGGTTAGAACCCGCGATCAGAGAGTCATAAAGCTCCACACCGACGGGCTAGTTACTGGGCTAGATGGCTATAACAACATTCGTCCAACTAGGTATATTTATACACCATAGGAAGGTTACCATAGGCACCATTGTGACAACAAATGCAAGTTTTTTGCAACCGTGTCATTACAATTTCGTGAGTCATGGGGACGGCTTTGAGGGGACTTGAGCTAGAGCTAGTCACGGCCACGCTGGTGGAAGATTCGTCTGTAAAAGCTTTCATTTGTGGTCACCGTAGTGACTATGCTAACCTTCCTATGGTGTATAAATATACCTAGTTGGACGAATCTTGTTATAGCCACGAGTTAGCCACTGAGCCAGCTGGCTCAGTGGCTAACCCGTAGGTCTGGAGTTTTATGACTCTCTGATCGCGGGTTCTATCCCCACTCGTGGTATGGTTTGTTTGCAATCGTGTCATTACGATTTCGTGTGTCACTGCCTTATCTACATCCTCATTAGATTTGGTTTTCAAATCAACTTCTACCATAGGAGATACATCTAAAATCTGCCTTTTAATTCTCTGTATCCTGAATTCTATAAAGTTTTCCTTTCATGTTTGGTTTACAAGCAATTCTTCACATATTTAACTAGATGCTGTAGTCGGATGTCGCAATCCACTTTCCGTAAAAAAAAGAAAATTAGATAATGACTGGGTGTAGCTGGATATGGGGGTATTTAGCCTCCCTGACGAGGTGTGTGAAGCACCTGGAGACATGTTCACATCACCATTTTCAATGCAATCTTGCATTTTCTTCCCACTAACGTCTTGCCAATATATTTAAAGGTTCCATTCCACTGGTACTTCAGGAATTCCTAAATATTTGTTCCACTGTTAGCAGCAATTATTACATCCCTTACAATTTCTAAGACCTGTGGTCCCATAATATTAAAAATAGAATGGCTTTTCGAGCAAGGCCGTTTAGGACAGTAACCCATCTCCTCATCCTGCTGATTTATATGCCAAAATATCCGCCAATCCTCGACCTCTCACTCATGAAGGGATGAAAGGATGGAAGATCACCTCTACTGAAGGTGGATGGAAGATTTTTCAAGATAAGAGCTTATGTCATAACCCATTAAACTATGTCACCCATTTTTTATATTGTTAGTCTTAAGTGAAATACACACCACAGGATTATGTACACCAAATTTCTTTAATTTTCGTTTCTTGTCCACGACTTTGCTTCATTTTCATTGTGTATTAACGGGATTATACATATATTTTGATCATAATTACTATATAATGTATACACACTTGCCGACACGAGACGACACTAGTTGTCCTCCAAAATTCCCAGGTTGCACAATCAACATGTAATTGATATCAGATTCACAATCTGGGGAGATAGTTGCTTTACTTGCATATCTTTTTGATATTTTTATTTCTTAAAAACTCGTACAGCATATCAGCTTCCTTGCCCTTAAACATCAAGAAAACAATGCATCTTACAAAAGTATCTTCATCAGGAACAAAGAAAACAGTTGTTTGCATGAATCACAAAGTGATTTATCCCTGGATGTAAGCACTATCATGTCCTTGGGAAGATTAATATTCACTTCATCAATAAATAACTTAGATAACCTCGAGTTGAAATCAGTGTTAATGGCCTCCGAGGAGTCGTTTCCATATTACCAGCTGTATCCTTCACTTTAAACAAAAAAAATACTATTGCTGTCACTTCATTTATGAAAATAGTTTTATATTCTGGAATAAAGTGCGATTTTAGATTAATACTTTTCAGTGAAATTTCGTATTGTACATGACTATCCTGGTGATGGGTATCACAACTTTTTAACGAAAGCAGAGGGTGATTTATCATGGAATAAATCACCACACGCGTATCTGTTCACGTCCAATATATGAAGTGCTGTCTTACTCATGTAATTTCGACTCACTAAAAGATTATATACCTACCTCATTACACAGTTGGCATGTCTGCTATGGAATCCATCTCGTTGTACCAGCTTCCCTTCCTTCCATTAACTGATTCATAGCTTCAGGATTCAAGTGCATAACGGTAGCGTTTAACTAATGGCGGATCTGAAGCATATACTCATCAGGCAACCTTTCATTTACTTTATATTTTTTGCGGCTAAATATTTCGAAAATATTTGGTCCAGAAATAGGAGTAATTAGGCTCCAACCTGTGTCACAACTCATCGTTGAATTAACTATTAACTTCACCGTAGACAAGACAGTACCAATATTCTTAGGTAAAATCCTTATTTTATTCATTTTTATAAGATCTGATGTTGCTGATGCACTTCCAGCGGTCATTATGGGGTTTCACAGCTTCACTGTGTGCTGGTCAACATTTAATTTCGTATTCTCTTTATGCCAAGGATCTTTTAATGGAGGCGGAAAAGTCTCATATCTTCACACACGGTTTACGACTTTTTCTTGCAACTCACCGTTCATTACTCCCTCATTATCTCTGATGGTGGTGATAAGATTCAAGATCTGATGATCTCTCCACAAGATAAAATTCTTGAATATTTTTTACCGACAAGATGATGAAATCACCGCTACAGCTAACTGGATCAATAATATAATTTTTCTTCCCTGTCAATGCTCACTCTTAAATTTGCTAATGATTTGTCCTCTTGCTAATATCTTTTAAATTTTGTTTTCTTGAGAAATTTTAAGTTTCGGATATCAACGCATATGGATTTTCGAAAATTCTGATACCATTCCTTTTCAGTTCATGTGGCGTATTCTCGGTAACATCAGGTCTTCGAAAATTTCTATTAATTATTCACTTACCCTAGAAGTAAAGGTTTGATCATATGTTTTTAATACAAGTTGAAAAGTTCTTTCCATTAACCTTTTATTCCTGAGCTAATTTTTTTTTCCTGTGAGAAATGTTTGTAGTGTAGCAGGGTTTATGATCCATAAAATACACCCTCTAAATCTTTTTATCGTTCAAGTCCTGAAGGTAATAGGTGGCTTCCTTTGCTTTATGCAAGTGAAATTTATGATAAAATTTACATGTGCGCTTATTCATCTTACCGACCTGAAGTTGGTGGCTGAGATGTTCCTTAATTGCGTCCCTGTCTTTACACTATGTAAAACTGTTCATGGAAATCATCCAAGTAGGTAATGCTATAAACATTTTAATGTTTATCTTTTTGAGCCTCAGTACCTAAATATCGAGTATCATGAGTGTTTACCAACTGATGCAATTCTGGTTCATAATTAAGGTGGTGTATGAGGTGAGATACTTATATATTTTACATTTAATGTTTCCATATCACATTCTGTAGTCGACGTCTTTGATTCATTAAAAAATACGACATGTTCAGCAATTAATTAATCTAACTTTTTTTTATCTAGATCTGTTCCTCTGTCAGCCTTTACTGACACATGAAACACCCTGGGATTCCTGATTTTCTAAAATGATTTTCAATGCAGATAAGTGGACTGCACATCTTTTTTAAGCAATATGGGTTGCAGGTGATGAAGGAAGACATCAAAGAACACTACCATATACTTACAACCTCTGTTAAATGTCTGTAATGAATTCACATTAATCACACGGTAAGTGAACTTTGATTTTGAGGTTAATATTTTTCTCCTTGGAAACTTTTTCTGGGCTCAAAAACATATTTTACAACGGTTTAACGAGATTTTAAGTATTAACACCATATACACAACAGGAGTAGAGGTAGAAAAAACTTTTGACAAAGTTGGGTGTTTAACGTGATATTTAAATAACTAGTAAACTTTTAATTATATTCAAAGCTTGAAAAGCGACAAACATTGTTTAATAGATGTGGAAGATGAAGAAAGTGATAGGTGGAGATGAGGAGCCGACCTGACCATAGAGTACCATCACCTTCGTATCCAGGTAATTGCAGACAGACCTATTCAAGTTCACACCAAACTGCAAGAATCAAGGAGATGCACAGCTTCACCTGGGCCTCCTGAAGACGTACAGACTGATAAGTTCAGCCCTTCCCTTCCCCTACCCATCCCTCCCCTCCCCTCCCTTTTTTAACAACTTTTGAAACTAA
This sequence comes from Cherax quadricarinatus, assembly GCF_038502225.1. Classification (NCBI taxonomy): domain Eukaryota; kingdom Metazoa; phylum Arthropoda; class Malacostraca; order Decapoda; family Parastacidae; genus Cherax; species Cherax quadricarinatus. The sequence continues at coordinate 32,398,312 of NC_091307.1, forward strand.
GTTCAAGCATAATGAGTTGAGGATTGTTTTAAGTGTATAGTGATATTCTTTAAGAGTTAGAGGGGGGATTTTTATTAAATGTTATGAGTAAGAGAAACAGAGTTAAGAGTAATAGTGTTTACGAGTGTTATGAGCGAGAGACGGAAGTATTGCATACCTGGAGAGTTTACCTGGAGAGAGTTCCGGGGGTCAACGCCCCCGCGGCCCGGTCTGTGACCAGGCCTCCTGGTGGATCAGAGCCTGATCAACCAGGCTGTTGCTGCTGGCTGCACGCAAACCAACGTACGAGCCACAGCCCGGCTGGTCAGGAACCGACTTTAGGTGCTTGTCCAGTGCCAGCTTGAAGACTGCCAGGGGTCTGTTGGTAATCCCCCTTATGTATGCTGGGAGGCAGTTGAACAGTCTCGGGCCCCTGACACTTATTGTATGGTCTCTTAACGTGCTAGTGACACCCCTGCTTTTCATTGGGGGGATGTTGCATCGTCTGCCAAGTCTTTTGCTTTCGGTACTAGTCCCTCTAGGATTTTCCAGGTGTATATAATCATGTATCTCTCCCGCCTGCGTTCCAGGGAATACAGTTTTAGGAACCTCAAGCGCTCCCAGTAATTGAGGTGTTTTATCTCCGTTATGCGCGCCGTGAAGGTTCTCTGTACATTTTCTAGGTCAGCAATTTCACCTGCCTTGAAAGGTGCTGTTAGTGTGCAGCAATATTCCAGCCTAGATAGAACAAGTGACCTGAAGAGTGTCATCATGGGCTTGGCCTCCCTAGTTTTGAAGGTTTTCATTATCCATCCTGTCATTTTTCTAGCAGATGCGATTGATACAATGTTATGGTCCTTGAAGGTGAGATCCTCCGACATGATCACTCCCAGGTCTTTGACATTCAAAGTGTTTAACTTTCTCAGTAGTGCTGGAGATCTGCGCTCTTGAAGGCGAGGTGATGGTATCTTTTTTTTTTTTTTTACTATTTCGAATGTAGGATCGAAAAGATGAAACAAAGTGACCATCAATTAGCGTCTGTTGTGTGTGATATTAATATGCATCATCAGTTGCAAGAGGCCAGGTGGAAGGATAAAACCATGAAATTGTGTAATGAGTGAGAAATGTAAACTATATTTAAATGTTATCCACGCTTGTAAATGGCAAACAATCCTGCTTTTACAGTGCTCTACAACCCCATGTTTGTCCTGAATTATCTACGTACCTTCAGTGAAACACTAGTGACATCACCAATAGTGCCAGTACGAAATCAAGATATGAAATAAATATCTCAAAGTAATGCAACCAGCCCCTCAGAAAGTAACGGGGGTGACATCGTAAACGTCTCCTCATAATTTGACATTGGAGACCTTAGTGCACCTACCTTCGCTGCCCCAGGTGGCCCAGTCATTGTGCAGCAATCACTGCGTCAACAGTCATTTCTCAAATGTTACCCGCAGGAGTGACACGTTTAAGCAGGGATGAGTACACCAACCATGAATTGAAATATCCCCCGGGTCTCCGTCTGTGGCATGATCGATGTGTCAAGTCACTTTCACTGAAGTAAGCAGCAGGGTGTTAAATACTCCCGTCTGCCAATGAGGATGACAGTCAGTAAGGAATTCCATGATTTCAACGAACTGCAGTTAGTCAGCACCCAGTCAATGAATGATTGGATCACTGAAGCCCACTTGATAATCGATAATAATAAGTACAGTGAAAGTCAGTACCAAACATGTGTAAATGTCAAACATCAGAGAAGGGGATGAGAATAACATCTATGAAGAAATGCCTCATTGATTGCCAGCTCTTAAGATTATTACAAAGCCTAATAATTCAATGAATTCTCGAGAGACCTCTCTGACAAGACGTAATCTTATCAACAGAACAGAAGCGCTAGATGTCAACGAAAGTTCATCTGCTGAAAATACAGACTCACCACCACCCAGTCCATCTCCAGCAGCATTCACACCTGCGGATACCACCTCACCACACACCACAATCTTTCTATATAAATTGGTGTGCACCAAAGCAGACTAAAGCACGGTCCCTGTCTTAAAAGAGGTTTCAGAAGAATAATGGTAGAGACTGGAAGGACAGAAGAAATCTAGCTATGTATTTATTGTCTATGTAATATTTGCATATGTATTTTTATGTATTTACCCAATTGTTTTTCTTAATAAATAAAAAGAATTTATATGATCTTTCTTTACTAATGATTATTTATATCACCGTCGTTTAATATTATGAAATGGTAACCAATTATTTACCCTTTTCATTACTATGGTAGAATACAAATAAATCATTCAATCTTCTGGGCAACTGATTGAACAGAAGAATGTTGGGTCAGATCCAAGAAAGCAGTGAACTACGGCCCACTGAGGCTATCAGGCTATACTTACGTGTTTCTTCCTTCTGGCTCAGCATAGGTCTACTTCAGTGTTCCTATTTCCCATGTTTGTTTGTGAGCTCCTTAAGGGACGTGGGATATAAGAGGGTGGAGTTACTATGTTGCTCTCTCCCTTGAAATACGTTTTCTCTCTACTTCTATTACTAATGTGATCTGTATCCTGGTGCTTTTGTCACCTAGCTTCCTAATCTCATCCTCTTCACCAAAAGCAGCGAAAAACTGTTGAGCTCCGCAGAGAATATGGAAAACTAATTTAGTAACTTAGCACAATAAGACTAATGAGTACTCCTCACTAGGTATAGTTGACCAATCAGATCTCTTGCTCAATGATTATAACAGAGTGATTAGAATACCTGCTCGCCGAGTACCTAAATACAGTAAGCCAAACGAAATTCCTGCTCACCGAGTACAAAATACACCAGTCCAGTCAAATGAGTGGCTCTGGTAAAGAATGTTTTCGAGTTAACAGTGTTGAGAACGTGAAACAAAACACGTGTGCTGCTAAGAGATTTACTGAGATGCATCTCTCGGGAAGCCTTTCAATCCAATGGATTGGATAACCTTCCCTTCGAGTAAGGTATCCTCAGTAAATATCCTTGCACTACACATGTCTAATTTTGCACTTACACAAAAGCAAATGGCTGACAGTGAAAAAAATATGCAATTATACATACATTTTCTACGACGAGTAGACATCACATCATTGTCTTACCTGAAAACAACAAAAAAGATGTTAGTATGAACTCAGTTATTTGAATGTTTATGCATTGTCAAGAACAATAGTGAGAAGAAAGATATTAATAAACAAAAGAGTTAGGAACAAATAAAAGACAGGAAGGTAAGATGACAGTTGAAATCATATAACATAGAAGGCCAAAGCAACAATTGTTACTCCAGTATTACAGAAGTTTGATGAGAAAAAGGTGCAAAGGATGAAGTAAGATGAATGGTTATGACGGAGAGGTATGCGAAGTTTAGCAGAAGAGTCAATGTGTCCGTGGAAGAATGTGGTGGTTACCTGAAAACAGGGCAGTGAAAATACACAAACAAGATTAGGAAAATAAACACAACAAAAGAAGTAAGGAAACTGCAAAAGGAACTTCACTTAACATCAACATAGAGACAGGAAAACATATTTCTACGGGTACTCAAAGAAACAGAACCAGAAGAGTCCTGGAGCCGGGTCGGTCCAGTTAACCGGAATCATTTATTAACTGTAATTAAAGTGCCAAACCGTTTGTTGACGCTCATCAAGCATTTAATATTCAGTAGAACAAATCATTAAATATAGAAGAAATGAAATAATTGAAGGATGGAAATGTGAGAAATCACAGGAGTGAAAGAAATAAAGCAATCTGAAAACATGAAAAAAAAAATATTTGGGAAAGATGATTGAGTGTTGTGAAATGTATTGACAAGAATTTATAGAAATAAAACATTATTACAAGCAGTCGTAGCACTAGAATCCTGTTATTCTCATTCTAAAGTAATTGAAATTTTAAACATACAGGATATGTGAAATAAATTGTTATAATTCTGTTAAATGCTCACCCAAGACTTCCAGGTTGAAATAGATCCAATCGTTGGTATTGATATATTTACACTGCTGTCTTAACTACAAACTTTATCAGACCTGTGTTAAGAAACTGTGGATACACCTCTCAGAAGAACCACTTTGTGAATCAAAAACGAAGATCTTTAACGCATCGCTCCATATTGCACAGCTGCCAGAAAATTTTAAATGATCAATGAGGTCTCTGTATATATAATTAGGGCAAACTGAAGACATTAAACTATAAGCCAGTATCAGTGACACGCGTATTAAAGTTTTGAAGAAAATGGTAAGTAGAGGAGTGTTGGTTGATCTGACGAAGAGAGGATTTATTAGAGTGAATCAGGATGAGAAATGTTGCCCTACAAACTTAATGGGGTTTCATGTCAGTCACCGAAATAACATAATCAAGGCAGGGATGGGTAGACTGTATAAAAGAATGCAATATGGCTTCCTACCAGAGTCAAATCTACCAACTGCAGAAGTAGAAACTGGAATTCAGTCCAAATAAAACTAAAGTTATACAGATTACAAACGAAGACCAGAGACAGTGTAATATATAGAAGCTGCAAATAAAATCAGAAGAAAACGGTGCATTAATAGGATAATATCACACAGGTTAACTGGGTACACCTGCAGTCACATCACTAGAACAGAGCTGTGGGACTTCCATCTACTGAAAGTATTATAACTCGGAGACCTGTTATTTGCTTCAGCTTATGCTAACACTGGAGGTGGGAAATGAGGGCAGGATGGGAGTTGGGTTAAGGGAGGGAGGGAGGGAAAAGAGTAAGGTTAATATGATAATAACATAATATATTTATTACAAGTACATGTACAAGGTATACAGGCCTAGCTGACATCAATGACATACTACTATATAGAAAGCCCCTTGTTATGCTGAGCATTTCGGGCAAATTAGGTCAGTTTTGTCCCAGGATGCGACCCACACCAGTCGACTAACTCCCAGGTACCCATTTTACTGGTGGGTGACCAGGGACAGCAGATGTCTTATGGAAATACGTTTCTAATGTTTTCCACTCGTACCGGAGGAGATTCGATCTCCGGACCTCAGTTTGACAGATGAGTGCGTAGCGATCGAGCTACGGGACACCTTTAGCTAATGGAAAGAAGGGAAAAAGAGTGAGTAATGGTAGGAGCATCAGGTGAGGTATGGTAGTGTGATTAATGGAGGGAGATGGAGAAAGGGGATAATTGGGTGAAGGATGGGTGTGAAGATAATATAGCGAGTGGGAAGGAAATGGCATGGGATGACAGATAGTTGTGAAGGGTAATGGGATACAAGTGGAGAAAGGGGCCTGGGTGTGAGGGATAGAAGTGAAGATAATGGAGAGAGATGAGCAAAAAAAGAACCTGGGGTGAGGAATTGCTGTGAAGGTTAAGGAACAGGATGTGAGAGGGAAACGTCCCGGGAGGCTAGGTAGCGGAGGCTGGAGAGGTCATCTTGTTTAATATGCACGACGGAATCACTGGAGGCTGGAAAGATGTAAAGAAACAACGAAAGAGGATGTGGAGGAGGGAAGGGAAAAGAGATGGGGAGAGGAAGAGGTGGATAAGGTGGAAAAGGCAGATAAGGAGGAAATGATGAATAGGGAAAGAAAAAGAAGGACAGGAAGAGGTAGAGGGAAGAAGAGGAAGTGGTCGAATTAGAGGTGGAGGGAAGAAAGAGGTGGAGAGGAAGACGAAGGTGGAGTAGGAGATGGAGGTGGAGCGATGGGAAGGAAGAGCTGGAGGGAGAAAAATGTGAAAGATAAATGGGGCAGGAAGAAAGAGACGAGAGGAAGAGCAGGAGATAAGAGGTTCAAAGGAAAAATTAAATGTAGAGGGAAGAAATGTGGGAGGAGAAGGTGGAGAAAGGGAAGCAAGAGACGGAGGATAGAGGGGAGAGAAGGCGGAGGAAGAGGAAGAGCGATAGAGGAAACGAAGAGAACGGAGACGAGAGAAAGAAGTAGGAGAGGAAAAAATGGTGGGGAGGAAGAGGTAGTGGAGAGGAAGAGATGGCGGGGAGGAAGAGGTGGTGGGGAGGAAGAGGTGGTGGGGAGGAAGAGGTGATGGGTCAAGAAAAGAACGAGGAAAAAGAGAGGGAAACGAAGAGGTGGAAGATGAGAAGGAGAGAGCGAGGTGAAAGGAAGAGAAAAAGACGGCAAAAGATAAGAGACATATGTGTGGAAGAGGTGGAGGAATGGGAAGAGGATAGGAAGTGAAGGACAGACAGAAAAGGAAAGAAAAGGGGAAACCCAGAATCTGAGGAAAAGGGAAAAAACAAACAAAGAATAGGAAGAGGAAAATAATCGGTATAAAAAAAAGAGAAAAAGGCAAAGGAAAGGTGTAAGAAGAAAAACCTAAGCACCAAATATAATCAGAAGAGAAGAAAAAGAGGAAATTAGAAAAATATGAACAAACGAAGTTGTACAAGAGGAGACGGAACCACAAAGTTTGATAAAACTAACATAGAGCAGAGAGAATGAATGTGCACAAGAGGACAAGAAAATGTGTAAATTTCGTAGCTGCCTTAAGTAATTCTTGGCCACTCGATTACTTCTAGTTGTTATTGCGTTGAGGTGGTGAGTGAGTGGGTTTCACCAGAACTGAGATGAATACTTGATACTGCCTCACAATTACACACACACACACACACAGACACACACACACACACACACATAAACAACAACAAGAGATTCAAAGAAGTGTTCACAGAGGAGACAGAAGGGGCTTCAGAAAGACGGAGAGGTGGGGCACACCACCAAGTGCTGGACACAGTACACACAACCGAGGAAGAAGTGAAGAGGCTTCTGAGTGAGCTAGATACCTCAAAGACAATGGGGCCGGATAACATCTCTCCATGGGTCCTGAGAGAGGGAGCAGAGGCGCTATGTGTAATCCTAACAACAATATTCAATACATATATCAATAAAGGTAGATTGCCTGAAGCAGGGAAGACAGCAAATGTAGTCCCAATCTTTAAAAAGGAGACAGACATGAAGCACTAAACTACAGACCAGTGTCACTGACATGCATAGCATGCAAAGTCATGGAGAAGATTATCAGGAGAAGAGTGGTGGAACACCTAGGAAGGAATGATCTCATCAACAGCAGCCAACATGGTTTCAGGGACGGGAAATCCTGTGCCACAAACCTACTGGAGTTCTATGACATGGTGACAGCAGTAAGACAAGAGAGAGAGGGGTGGGTGGATTGGATTTTCTTGGACTGCAAGAAGGCGTTTGACACAGTTCCACACAAGAGATTAGTGCAAAAACTGGAGAACCAAGCAGGGATAACAGGGAAGGCACTACAATGAATCAGGGAATACTTGTCAGGAAGACAGCAGCGAGTCATGGTACGTGGCGAGGTGTCAGAGTGGGCACCTGTGACCAGCGGGGTCCCACAGGGGTCAATCCTAGGACCAGTGCTGTTTGTGGTATTTGTGGAGAAATTTTCTCCAGGAGGGGGGTATCAGCCCCCTTCAGCCCCTTTCAGCCCCTTTCAGCCCTGAGGCACCCAGCCCTCTCAGAAGGGGGCAAGCATCTTGTTTACTGCTACAGCAAGTAATTGATCCCAGATGCAGTACGAGTATACGACGTGGTCAAGCGACCGCAGCTCCTTGCAAGACTCCAGTGTTGCAAAGTGTAATTTAATAAAAGACAGTCCATCTCTTTCCTTAGCAGGACAATTAAGAAAAATCCTGCTCCCACTTCAATACCATGGTAAAGATAGTGTACATTGTTGTCTATGCTTAAGAAAGCAAGATTCAAGCATTCTACTTTGCTTTATAGTGGAAGTTTAGCAAGGAAGCAAAAGGTACTAGGTCAGCTTTTCCTTTATGTGCTAGGGGTAGTGACGGTGTAGGAGGCTGTGGCATCTTCAGATTACTTTAGTGTGTACAAAGTGTCTCAAAAACACAAACACTTACAGAGAAGAGTGTTCAGCTTCTCTAGTAAACAGATGGTGAATAAATGAACTAATGTTGATAAACAGCGTAACGAGTGTTGCAATCCAACAGAGTGTAGTGCGACATTCTTCAAAGAACACTACTCTTCAATCAACTCAATGGATATCCGTGTGTAACTATGGATCAGATACATATACCCAGGTAAGTGTTCTAACTCGTGATGTACTACTATTGACTGTGCAGTTGAGTCGAAGTTACGAGTTAGTCACTTATCATAAACCCCGGTGATAAGCGGACTTTTAAGTCCACACAAGTATGTAAGTCAGCCATCAGTGAATGAAATATGCTGACATAACACCCCCTAGGGGCAATTTATGGTTAACCTAATATTCATTTACAACCCGTTGTGAAGTGGATGTTACAACAATTCAAGACCTCGTCTGCAGGGGCGGCTGTGTGGACGATTTGTTGTCTTATCAGCTAAGTATTCCCTATATTTAATCAAACTTAGCTGGTAAACCACTTCTCAACATTTGTGAACGACATGACGGAAGGAATAGACTACGAAATGTCCCTGTTTGCAGATGACATAAAGTTGATGAGAAGAATTCATTCGATCGAAGACCAGGCAGAACTACAAAGGGCTCTGGACAGGCTGCAGACCTGGTCCAGCAATTGGCTCCTGGAGTTCAACCCCACCAAGTGCAAAGTCATGAAGATTGGGGAAGGGCAAAGAAGACCGCAGACGGAGAAGAGTCTAGGGGGCAAGAGACTACAAACCTTGCTCAAGGAAAAAGATCTTGGGGTGAGTATAACACCAGGCATATCTCCCGAAGCGGACATCAACCAAATAACTGCTCCAGCATATGGGAGCCTAGCAAACCTCAGAACAACATTCTGACATCTTAATAAGGAATCGTTCAGGACCCTGTACACCGTCTACGTTAGGCCCATATTATAGTATGCGGCACCAGTTTGGAACCCACACCTAGCCAAGCACGTAAAGAAACTAGAGAAAGTGCAAAGGTTTGCAACAAGACTAGTCCCAGAGATAAGAGGTACGTCCTACGAGGAGAGGTTAAGGGAAATCAACCTGACGACACTGGAGGACAGGAGAGATAGGGGGACATGATAACGACATACAAAATACTGAGAGGAACTGACAAGGTGGACAAAGACAGGATGTTCCAGAGATGGGACACAGTAACAAGGGGACACAGTTGGAAGTTGAAGACACAGATGAATCACAGGCACGTTAGGAAGTATATCTTCAGCCACAGAGTAGTCAGGAAGTGGAATACTTTGGGAAGCGATGTAGTGGAGGCAGGATCCATACATAGCTTTAAGCAGAGGTGTGATGAAGCTCACGGTTCAGGGAGAGTGACCTAGTAGCGACTGGTGAAGAGGCGGGGGCCAGGAGCTATGACTCGACCCCTGCAACCACAAATAGGTGAGTACAAGTAGGTGAGTACACACACACACATTATATATATATATATATATATATATATATATATATATATATATATATATATATATATATATATATATATATATATATATAATATATATATATATAATGTCGTGCCGAATAGGCAGAATTTGCGATCTTGGCTTAATTAAATAGCAACGCTCATCTTGCCATACAGGACAAGTGAAAATTTCTGTATGCAATAATTTCGCCAAAATCATCCTGAACCTAACGAAAAAAATATATTTCACTGTTTGTTTAGTATTAAATTATTGTCAACAAATCTAAATTATATTTAGTTGGGTTAGGCTAAAATAAATTGTTCTTGTTATAATAAGGTTAGGTAAGTTTTCTAAGATTCTTCTGGTGCAAAATTAAAAATTTTTACGTAAACAAGAGAAAACTTCAGAGCGGACTTAAGTCACCGACAACCAGTAGCTTTGCCCTGCCCATAAGGGTTATTCTGGCCACTTCAGCGAGTATATTAACAATCACTCTGTTACTTTAATCCTATTCTTGTCTTGGCGCCCTGCTATTCTGTGGTGGAACGGTTATACATCACTGCAATCACCACCCTGGGACCTCTAGTTCAAGGTGTTCCCATTATGATGAGCAGTGCCACTCCACCTCCTGTTTTTCTTCAGGATCTGATAGCCAGTTGGAAAGATGGTATCTGTTATCATTCCTGTGAGCTTGATTTCTGTGAAAGCTATGATGTCTGGTGATTCCTCTTTGATTCTTTCTTGCCACTCCTCCCATTTATTCATTATTCCCTCAGCGTTGGTGTACCATACCTTCAGTTTTCTCTACTACACTGTATTCTGGGGTTTTTGATGGGACTGGGGGCATGGGGACCTGGCAGGGTGCTATGGGATTCTACTACATGGGGGATGGGGGTGGGGGCTGTGGGTGTTGAGTGTGGTTTGCACTGGGATAGTATGTTTGGCTACGGGGTTCTGAGATTGGTTCTGTAGGTGATTACGCTTGTTGCTCCGCTCGACTCTGGTTGTCTTCTACTAACTCTAGCCTTGTCTCTCCTTTCCCTTTTCGTCTCTGTGTCCTCTCTCAGCTGCTGTCACTGTTCTCGTTCTGTCTTGGTCTAGGAACCCCCTCCGGTATGTCATTGATTCCTTTAGCTGTGGTTTCTCCTGCAAGGTCCTGTTCCGCACCATCTCTGTCTTGAAAATCAGTTTTATTAGCTCAATCATGTCCTTCTCTCCTGTTTGATATTTTCAATCTCGTTTTTATTTCCCCCGTCTTTAATGGTATGTCCTCCCTTCGTTATCCTGATGCCCATGAATGAAGACTGACCTCTCCCTCTCTTCCTCCCATTGCTTTTCCCTCCATATCTCTGGGTTCCGTTGATACACAGCTGTTGCCTAACCTATTATTTCCTGTATCTCCAGGTGGTCTAATTGCTCTTCTGCATGGGGCCTCCCACCTTCTCTATCTACACCTCCCCTACTGCTGTGCCTGTGACCGGTATCACGCCCCTTTCATTCTTCGACAATGTCTGGTGGCCTGATAGGGCCTCAGTGTAAGTCTTGTTCCCTTCCTTTCCTTTGGACCCCTCATTTAATATTGGTGTACCTGCTCCAGATGCAACATCCCCTCTGGTCATTATCCTTGTGTCTCGCTTCAGCATGTTTACTTCTTCTAGGGGCCTGCATAATATATAGTTATTTACTACAAATACATGTGCAAGGTATACAGGTTTTGCTGACATCAGTGGCATACTACTATATAGAAAGCCGCTTGTTATGCAGAGCATTTCGGGCAAATTAGGTCGGTTTTGTCCCAGGATGCGACCCACACCTGTCAATTAAAACCCGGGTACCCATTTTACTGATGGATGAACATAGACAACCGGTGTAAGGAAACACGCCCAATATTTTCACCCTTCACCGGGAATCGAACCCGGACCCCTCTCCGTGTGAAGTGAAAGCTTTTGCCGCCAGGCCACGGGGGACCTATCTTCTGCCCTTCAGCTGCAGTTAGATTACTTAACCTTAAAAGGTTACGGTTTGGGTGAGTATAGCCAGGACAGTTTCACATCTGCTTAAGGCACTGGTACGAGAAAATGTGATGGTAGGTGACCACTCCTCACATTCTATGGTCAGCAGTGTTGTAACTTTATCAATTAAGTAGCTTATAGGACTATCATTCTGCAAAAATTTAATGAATGATCCGGTTAAAGGATTTATTCCTGATGACGTGGTTGCTTTGACGTCACGCATTCCAGCAATTAGATAATTGTAATAATGTTGGTAGAATTACCGACAATATGTTTAGTAAAAGGACACAAATGCAAGTAATGTAACATTTTGTGGCAACGTTTCGCTCTCCAGGAGCTTTGTCAAGCCGTTACGACTTGACAAAGCTTCTGGAGAGCGAAACGTTGTAACTATAAAATATCACATTAGTTGCACTTGCGTCCTTTTACTTTACAATTAGATAATTATAAATCGCAAACACAAACACTCACCCCCCTTACACACACACACACACACACACACACACACACACACACACACACACACACACACACACACACACACACACACACACACACCTCACTCAAGGAAAAAGATCTTGGGGTGAGTATAATACCAGGCACATCTCCTGAGGCGCACATCAACCAAATAACTGCTGCAGCATATGGGCGCCTAGCAAACCTCAGAACAGCATTCCGACATCTTAATAAGGAATCGTTCAGGACCCTGTACACCGTGTACGTTAGGCCCATATTGGAGTGTGCGGCGCCAGTTTGGAACCCACACCTAGCCAAGCACGTAAAGAAACTAGAGAAAGTGCAAAGGTTTGCAACAAGACTAGTCCCAGAGCTAAGGGGTATGTCCGACGACCTGACAACACTGGAGGACAGTAGAGATAGGAGGGGGACATGATAACGACATATAAAATACTGAGAGGAATTGACAAGGTGGACAGAGACAGGATGTTCCAGAGATGGAACACAGCAACATTATTAAGAAAACAATCATAAAAGCAGATCCCTTCATATTCATAAGTATGATTATCGTCAATAAAATCATTAGCTAGATAACCCCAATCAAGATTAGACAGATGTTCCCTAAGTCCATTATAATCGGCAGAACGAAAATCAGGGATTTTTACTGTATTATCATTATTCTTGCATTCCCAATTAATGCTAAAAGTGATGGATTTTTGATCACTTGCGCCAAGCTCTTCAGTGATCTCCAGATTATTCACGAGTGTTTCCTTATTTGACAAGACTAGGTCTAGCAAATTATTACCCCTGGTAGGCTCAGTTACGCTCTGTTTCAGAAAACAGTCCTGAACTGTTTCCATAAAGTCACTGGACTCTAGATTACCTGTCAAAGAATTCCAGTCAATTTGACTAAAGTTAAAGTCCCTTACTATGACTATGTTACTGTGTCCAGAAGCCCTAACAATTTCGTCCCAAAGAAGTCTCCCTCTATCGTGATCCAAGCCTGGAGGTCGGTATATTACACCTAGAATTAGTTTTTCTTGACCCTCCACGAACTCTACCCAAACAGACTCTGTTACTGCTCAATCTATTTTTATACCTGTTTTTATGCAACAATTAATATTTTCTCGAACATACAATGCAACTCCTCCCCCCTTCCCATTACATCTATCCACGTTGAACAAATTAAATCCCTGAATATTACACTCAGCAGTCATATCCCGACTCTTTAAATCATACCACGTTTCAGTTAATGCAATGATATCAAAGTTCCCAGCACATGCTACCAAACGTAGTTCATTAATTTTATTTCTTGCACTTCGACTGTTAGCATAAAATACCATCATATGTTTTTTCTTCTGCACATTTTTCCTATTCATCTTTGCTTTTACACAATTTCTGAAATTATCATTACCCAGAGTTACTCCATGACAGTTACTATTAAGATTCTTAATATCAGACTATAAATCAATATATCCATACTCATTATTTATCATTTCTAAACCCATACCTCTAACTAATCCTAGTTTAAAGTCCTAATACCCCCCTCAACTGAGTTAGCAAGAAAACCCACACCTGCCCTGGATAAGTGAACCCCATCCCTGGCATACATGTCATTTCGGCCATAGAAGTTGTCCCAGTTGTCAATGAATGGTACTGCATTATTCTTACAGTGTTTATCCAGCCAACAATTAATACCAATTGCTCTGGACAACCATTCATTACCAACACCTCTTCTTGGCAAAATGCCACATATAACAGGGCACCCCCCCTTCTTCCTAATTATGTCTATAGCTGTCCTGAACTTTCTAACTAAATCCTCACTTCTACGCTTGCCTACATCATTGCCTCCAGCACTGAGGCAAATAATAAGACTGATCCCATTACCGTTCATGATGTTGTCAAGCCAGCTAACAATGTCCTCCATCCCAGCCCCAGGAAAGCAAACCCTCTGTCTCCTACTCCTGTCCTTCAAGCAGAATGCCCTATCCATGCATCTAACCTGGCTATCCCCAACAACAACAATATTCTTACCTTCCTTGTTGTCGTTCGTCGTGACGATCCCAGTAGTCGACTCACATTCGTTGGGTAGCACCGAGAATGCATTGGAGGTTTCCACAGGAGTTTCCACAGCAGTCTCTTTCTTCTTCATCGTTTCTGGCTTTCCATTCGTCTTCTTGATCGTCAACTTCGTCGTCCCCTCCTGTCCAGCCACTGACCACGATCCCTTCTTGACCTGAGGACTCGAAACAGGAGGACTACTACGAATCCTCTTGTTTTCCTCGGTCAGTCGCCGTATCTCCATCTTTGCTACCCTCAATTCTTCCTTAAGTTGCTGGTAAAGTTGCTCGATGGAGGGCATCTTGGTTCAGTCCACGGGGAGCACACAAGACACTTCTTCACAGAGTTAAGTACAGGTCACCACTCAAAGTACAGGTCACCAATGATTAAGTACAGGTCACCACGACCTTATTAATATCCCCTTTATTAATATCCATCTTCCACTTATACACTTCGATCATGTCTCCCCTCATTCTTCGTCTAACAAGTGAATGTAATTTAAGAGTCTTCAATCTTTCTTCATAAGGAAGATTTCTAATGCTATGTATTAACTTGGTCAGTCTACGCTGAATGTTTTCTAACGAATTTATGTGCATTCTGTAATATGGATACCAGAACTGAGCTGCATAATCAAGGTGAGGCCTTACTAATGATGTATAAAGCTGCAGTATAACCTCTGGACTTCTGTTGCTTACACTTCTTGATATAAATCCCAATAATCTAGTTGCCTTATTACGTATGCTTAGGCGTTGTTGTCTTGGTTTAAGGTTGCTGCTCACCATAACCCCCAAGTCCTTTTCGCAATCTGTATGGCTAAGTTCTACATTATTTAACTTGTAAGTGCTAGGGTTATGGACACTCCCGAGCTTCAGAACCTTGCATTTATCTACACTGAACTGCATCTGCCACTTTTCTGACCAAGAACAGAGATTGTCTAAATCCTCCTGAAGTTCCCTAACATCTACGTTTGAATCAATTATCCTACCTATCTTTGTGTCATCGGCGAATTTGTGACTTTGTAAATGGTCCACATCGGACCGAAACGTCGTTGTAAGCTTCTCTCTTTTATGTGCGGGTTATTTGTGTATCGTTCCAGTCACGGTATTGTGCCTTTTTTAGTTATTTATATCGCTAGTAATACCCTCATCAAGGTCATTGATATATATTATAAACAACAACGGGCCCAAGACTGATCCCTGTGGAACGCCACTTGTTACTGATCCCCACTCGGATTTAAGCCCATTTATGGACACACTCTGCTTCCTGTCTGTGAGCCATGACTCGATCCACGAAAGCACTTTTCCCCTAATGCCGTGAGCTGCCACTTTCTTTAACAGTCTTTGGTGCGGAACTCTATCAAGTGCCTTACTGAAATCTAAGTAAATAGTATCAAATTCTTTATTGTGATCAACAGCCTCAAAAGCTTTACTGAAGAAAGTTAATAAATTAGTTAGACAAGAACGGCCTCTCGTGAATCCATGCTGAGTATCATTAATCAAGCTATGCTTATCGAGATGGCTTCTTATAATCTCAGCTATAATTGACTCTGGTAATTTGCCTACAATTGAGGTCAGGCTTATTGGGTGGTAATTTGACGGTAACGACTTGTTCCCTGTTTAAAAATAGGAATTACATTAGCCATCTTCCACATATCAGACACTACACCTGTTTGAAGAGATAAATTAAAAATATTAGTTAATGGTTCACAGAGTTCCATTTTGCATTCCTTAAGAACCCTTGAAAAAAGCTCATCAGGACCCTGCGACTTATTTTGCTTCAGTCTGTCTATCTGCTTCACAACCATTTCACTAGCGACTGTGATGTTACATAATTTATCTTCTTCAGGCCCACTATAAAAAATTAATTACTGGAATACTGTTAGTGTCTTCCTGTGTAAAAACAGAGAGAAAATAATTGCTTAAAATCGAGCACATTTCATTCTCTTTGTCAGTAAGATGTCCATAGTTATTTTTAAAGGGACCTATCTTATCTCTAACTTTTGTTCTATAGACCTGGAAAAAACTTTTTGGGTTAGTTTTCGAATCCCTAGCAACTTTAATTTCATAGTCCCTTTTAGCTTTTCTTATCCCCTTTTTAATATCCCTCTTAATGTCAATATATTGACTCAAAAGATGACGCCTATAAATTCCCTTCTTATGCCCTAGTAGATATTTCAGCCTATTATTCATGTTGTTAGGTAAGATACATATGCAACAGTTAGGTATCTTTATTTCGAAACGTTTCGCCTACACAGTAGGCTTCTTCAGTCGAGTACAGAAAAGTTGATAGAAGCAGAAGAGACTTGAAGACGATGTAATCAGTCCATCACCCTTTAAATTTTGAGGTGGTCAGTCCCTCAGTCTGGAGAAGAGCATTGTTCTGTAGTCTGAAACAATATGGAGTTGAAGTGACAGGATGGAGCCTTATATAGCGCCAGGAGGCGAGACGTAGGTCACTAGTAGAAGTAAGAACACAGATGTTGGGAGGTCAGGTCTTCAAGTCTCTTCTGCTTCTATCAACTTTTCTGTACTCGACTGAAGAAGCCTACTGTGTAGGGGAAACGTTTCGGAATAAAGTTGTCTAACTGTTGCATATGTGTCTTACCTAACAACCTGTCGGTATTGTATACCATTTTGATGTTCATCTTGTCAGACACTGCAACACATGGCATCTTGGTACAGAAAACACCTTGGACAAGCTTTTCAAGTGAGAAGTGTTGGATCTGAGAGGGACATGACCTCTCAGTGGCTACAATCTCACTACTACTACTACTACTACTACTGCTACTACTACTCTGCATCTCTCCTTCCGACAGTATTTAAGTCTCCGCACTGTCGCTTGATCTTCAGATAGTTCCTGACTATGGAACTGAACTTCTCCAGGCCGAGGGACTGACAACCTCAAATTCTACGACTACAAGGGTGATGGACTGATTACATCGTCTTCACATCTCTACTGTTCCTGCCTACTTTCTGTATTCGACTGAAGAAGCCTACTGTGTAGGCGAAACGTTTCGGAATAAAGTTGTCTATCTGTTGCATATGTGTCTTACCTAACAACCTGTCGGTATTGTATACCATTTTGATGTTCATCTCATGGTATAGGAGGTAAAGTTCTAGCATGGATTGAGGCATGGCTTGCCAATAGAAAGCAGAGAGTTACCATTAATGGAGTGAAATCTGAATGGGGATTAGTCACTAGTGGCGTTCCACAAGGATCAGTTTTAGGCCCTCTCTTGTTCATAATTTACATTAATGACCTTGATGAAGGGATTACTAGTGACATGAGTAAGTTTGCTGATGATACAAAGATAGGCCGTATAAATTCACTCTGAGGAGGATATCAATGAACTCCAGGACGATTTGGACAAATTAATGTTTTGGTCTGAAAAATGGCAAATGAAGTTCAATGTGGATAAGTGTAAGGTACTTGCCCTTGGTAATGAAAATAACCCTCGATGCTATAATCTAGGTGAAGTAGAGCTTGATCATACAGAATGTGAAAAAGACTTGGGAGTCATAGTAAGCAGAAATCTAAAGCCAAGACAGCAGTGCCTTAGTGTGCGCAACAAGGCCAATAGATTACTTGGATTTATCTCAAGAAATATAATTAACAGAAGTATAAAAGTTATTTTACAGCTCTATACATCATTAGTGAGGCCTCATTTAGATTATGCTGCTCAGTTTTGGTCCCCTTACTACAGGATGGGCATAGACTCATTAGAGAACATGCAGAGAAGAATGACTAAAATGATTTACTGAGTAAGGAACCTCCCGTATGAAGATAGACTTAAAGCCTTAAATCTCCACTCTCTGGAGAGGCGTAGAATGAGGGGAGATATCATTGAAGTGTATAAGTGGATGACGGGCATAAACAAGGGAGACATTAATAAAGTACTGAGGGTGTCGAACCAGGTAAGAACCAGAAATAATGGATATAAGTTGGATAAATTTAGATTTAGAAAGGACATAGGTAAGTACTGGTTTTCTAACAGAGTTGTAGATGGAAATAAATGGTATAAAATACCGACACAATGGCAATATAAACACAAATGCAGTATAATGTGATCCTTTATTGACTACAGAAACTCAAGACTTATCGCCACATCAAAATGGTATACAATACCGACAGGTTGTTAGGTAAGACACATATGCAACAGTTAGACAACTTTATTCCGAAACGTTTCGCCTACACAGTAGGCTTCTTCAGTCGAATACAGAAAGTAGGCAGGAACAGTAGAGATGTGAAGACGATGTAATCAGTCCATCACCCTTAAAGTCGTAGAATTTGAGGTTGTCAGTCCCTCGGCCTGGAGAAGTTCAGTTCCATAGTCAGGAACTATCTGAAGATTAAGCGACAGTGCGGAGACTTAAATACTGTCGGAAGGAGAGGTGCAGGGTAGTAGTAGTAGTAGTAGTAGTAGTAGTAGTAGTAGTGAGAGGCAACTGAGAGGTCATGTCCCTCTCAGATCCAACCCTTCTCACTTGAAAAGCTTGTCCAAGGTGTTTTCTGTACCAAGATGCCACGTGTTGCAGTGTCTGACAAGATGAACATCAAAATGGTATACAATACCGACAGGTTGTTAGGTAAGACACATATGCAACAGTTAGACAACTTTATTCCGAAACGTTTCGCCTACACAGTAGGCTTCTTCAGTCGAATACAGAAAGTAGGCAGGAACAGTAGAGATGTGAAGACGATGTAATCAGTCCATCACCCTTAAAGTCGTAGAATTTGAGGTTGTCAGTCCCTCGGCCTGGAGAAGTTCAGTTCCATAGTCAGGAACTATCTGAAGATTAAGCGACAGTGCGGAGACTTAAATACTGTCGGAAGGAGAGGTGCAGGGTAGTAGTAGTAGTAGTAGTAGTAGTAGTAGTAGTAGTAGTAGTAGTAGTAGTAGTAGTGAGAGGCAACTGAGAGGTCATGTCCCTCTCAGATCCAACCCTTCTCACTTGAAAAGCTTGTCCAAGGTGTTTTCTGTACCAAGATGCCACGTGTTGCAGTGCGACTTAGCTCGAGTGGTGACGTGTGCTTACCTAACACATCGACGATCTCGCCTCTCTCGAAATTACCCCGTGTTGAGTAGTGCTTTGAGTAGTGCTTGCTGGACCTTCGTCTTCCTCTCCACCATCAGGATTGGTGCGTCGGTGGTTGCCGACCGAAGGGCAGGAAGCCTCTTGCTGCCTGAATTCTCTTCGCCTGTTGACTGCACGCCATACAGCCAGTCTCGCCACCACTCAGGATATACAGTGCTCCATCAAGCTACAGTTCACCTCCTCAGTGTCCTGCGCCAGGCAAGTACGTGTGTCTACTTACACGTACTTGCCTAGCTGAGTACTCTCACTTTTTGGCCGATTGTCACCTCCAATTACATCTTTTCGTAATTAGACGATGCCTTCGTTGCCTTCCACCTCCCACCCCCCTTCCACTCTCCCCCAACCTCCCACACCTGCCTCTGCTTCTACTAAATCCAATTCCTTCTCGCTAAACCTCAAATTTTCTAATCCTGATGCCACTATCTGTCCGGAAAATTTATTATATCAGATCACTGGTGCACCTCAACTTAAAGTCTTCAAAACCAACTCAGGCTTCAAACTCCTTCTTGACAAACATTCCTACGAAGCGTACACCTCAAGCGATACCAGACAAAAACTTCTCAACGCAGGCTTCACCATTATTTGGACTCCTGAGCACCGTGCCAAAAGCACAGTCATTGCTAAACACGTAGACTACTCTCTCCTGACAGCCTATGACACAGACAAAGAAGACTTAATAAAAGATATCAGTACTAAGAACAAAGTCTCTGTTGACGATATTTACAGACCAGAAAACTCTACCATTCTCAAAATACGCTGTTCTACTCCTGCTGACGCCTCTACACTCTTCAGTCAAGGAATCTTTGCCAAGACCATCCGCATTCCTCCAAACGCTCTCTTCACTCCGAACTTCCACCCAATCACACAATGTCTTAAATGCTACAAATTCGGCCACGACAAAAACACATGCACATCTACACAAGTCTGCTCCAGATGTTCAGCAACTGGCCACTTCTGGAATACTTGCAACCTCCCCCTTAAATGTTCTAACTGCGGCGGGTCACACACTGCAGTTGCAAATTCCTGCCCTTCTAGAAAGCACATTCTCTCCTCCCTCAGAGCAAACCAACCTCCCTCCCTACCCAACCCCTTCCCTGCTCCTCCCTCCCCTTCCTTACCTCCCTCCCCTTCCACACCTCCCTCCCCTACCCCCAATGCCTGGGCCTCCCCACGCACTTGGTCTACCTCTTCTACTCTACACACATCAAACACCAACACACAGACTACAAGCACTTCTCCTTCTACACCCACACTAGACTACAAAACTAACTGTCAACTTGCCACTGCTGCCCACTCTGCGATGGTAATCTCACAAGCTTACCAATCAGACTACTCACATGTCCTTAACCTAATCTTGTCTGCTAACAATCTTCCCTCTTTAATTATCCCTCCTTCCTGCTTCTCTTCCAAGCCTCCTACAACCTCTCCCTCCTTCCTCTCTCCCACCCCCCCACTTCCTACTCCCACCAGCTCTCCTCCTCCACTACCTCTCTTCACTACTTCTACACCTCCCACCAACACCCCTACTGCTACTGCTACGACCACCCCTCCCCCCACTTCCTTACCCACTTCATCCCCTTCCAAAGCTTCCACTTCCTCACAGCTTACCAAAACTTCCACTTCCTCTGCATCCACCTTCGCCCACTCCACCACAACCAAAACCTCATCCAGGTCCAACTCCACCTCCTCCAGACAAAATCCACTCAAACCTAAACCTACCCCAACTTCTAACGGACAGACCAAAGAACATAAAAACAGATCCATCTCTTCCTCCCCCTCCAGGAAACGGGTCCGTAGCACCTACAAACACACATCCACTGATGGCACCACTATCACGGGCTTTAATCCAAACTCCTCCCCCGACATTAACTTTGCTAAGACGAAACCATTAAATCACGTTTAAGGCGATTCAGTTCAACGTACGTTCTTACTTTACAATTAGACACCTACTGGCCGAGCTCCTTGAAGCAGAGAGGCCAGATATTGTTTTGCTAAACAGTACCTGCCTCAAAGCCCCTCAATGTATCCGCCATTATGGTTATACTGCACTACAGTCCCCCTATGATCCCCACGATGGGGTTGCCATCCTTGTCAATTCCAACATAAAACATGAATTTCTCCCAATCCCTTTTATTCACCAACACTGTCTTGCGGTCAGAATACACACCCACCTTGGCCCCTTTATCTTTTTCACCACCTATGCTCGCCCAAACACTACTCTCAACATACACGACCTCTCCTTAGTCTTCAACTACACCAACACACCAACTTACCTACTAGCTGACATGAATGCCAAACACACTGCCTTTCATCACACCAGTAACAACCAACTTGGTCACCAATTACTCAACTTCACAAACCATAAACACCTAATTCATCTTGGCCCAGACTTCAATACCTTCTTCAACCACACGGGCCAAGGCAAACCAGACATCATTCTGGCAAACCGAGCCAGCTCTCTATTTCAACATTACATCTCACCTGGCCCTATTACAGGCTCTGATCACATCCCAGTCATCTTACACATCTCCTCCAACCCTATCCTCATTCCAACCACACCTTCATTCTCCTACAAGAACGCTGACTGGGATGCTTTCAAACAACACATAGACAATATTAACCTCACCTATGACTACAACAACAAACCTATCTCTGACATCGATACTCAACTTGATCTCATCCAGGACACCATTACACAAGCAGCCAACATCGCAATACCAAAGAAAACTCACACCACTCGTTATTCCTTCAAACCGTCACTCAGAACAAGAAGACTAATTATCTGCTACCACAACCGCTTCCTCTACAACACACATAGATTTAATCAAGTCCGATTAGATCTCACTTACCTTAGAAACAACATTTTACACAGCCTAGACCAAGACCACAACAATCACTGGTCACGACTAATACAACAAGCGGACAGGCAGCGTGTTAAAAACACTAAAGCCTTCTGGAACTTTATCAAAAAAATCAGAGGCACTACTCCCACCAACAAATTCAAACACATCACCCACAACAACACACACATCTCAGACCCACAGGCTGCTACCAACATCTTCAAACACATCTGGGAGAACATCTTCCACGCTCACCCACCTCACCCTAACGTTATTCAACACATTCAGAACATAGAACACTGGAACACTGCACACACACAAGAAACAACACCAGACAGCCACATACATCTAGACACTCTTACCTCCTCCCAAGAACTCGACACTCCTTTCACCAACACAGACATTAAAACTCTCCTCAGACACCTTCCTCCAAAGGCTCCTGGTGCCTCTGGCCTAAACCATATTATCCTGAAACACCTTCCTGACTCTATCATTACTGCCTACACAAACCTCCTCAATGCCTCCCTTGCCTCTGGATACTTCCCTTCCCTCTTCAAAGCTGCTACTGCTATCCTCCTTCCTAAACCCAATAAAGACCACTCTGACCCTAGAAACTATCGCCCTATCAGCCTCCTCGAAACTTTAGGAAAACTCTTTGAAAAACTCATTAATCATCGCCTTCGCAGATACCTGGAACATAATTCTCTACTTTCAGATGGCCAGTTTGGCTTCAGAACACACAGATCCACACAGGATGCCATTAACATCATTCTCAACTACATCCACATAAACACAAAACAAAGAAACAGGACAGCCCTGGTTGCAAAAGACGTTGAAAAAGCTTTTGACACTGTGTGGCACGAGGGGCTCAAGTACAAACTCTGCACTAACTTCAACCTGCCTCTCAATACTCGTAAACTCCTCTGCAACTTCCTAGACGGCCGTACCATGAGAATCAAATTCCAAGGCTGTTACTCTGACTACTTCACACTAAATGCTGGAGTACCCCAGGGATCTGTCCTTTCCCCTACCCTCTACATTTTATACACTAACGACATTCCAACACCTATATACCACAACTCCATCACACTAGCCTATGCAGACGACATTACACAACTTATCACTCATGCCAATATAGATACACTCACACACAAAACACAAAATGAGGTTGACAGGATAGCCATCTGGGAACAAAAATGGAGGATCAAAACCAATGCAGCAAAATCCAGCATTACGTATTTTAACTACAGGAAACGTGATCCTCCATTACCTGTCGAACTCAGAACAGCTGACACCCGCACTTACTTCCCTATCACACAATCTGTCACTGTCCTTGGCGTTAATCTTGACTACCTTCTTCGTTTACACGGACACATTCACTCAAGGCATGCAATAGCTAGTAAGGCCCTTGCGGGCCTCTACAAGCTGAAACATGCCTCTCAACGCACCAAACTACACCTCTACAAATCCCTAATACGTCCTCTGATAACTTACTCTCCTCTAGCCCTCTCTCTTGCAGCAAAAACAAACTTACTTAAACTGCAGCGTGTCCAGAACAAGGCGCTGCGCTGGGTGCTTGATGTCAGATGGGAGGACTTCGCCACAAGCGAGTCTCTCCATGCCCAGTTAGACGTCCCTGCGCTGAATCTGTACTGGAAGAGGCTCAGTGACAGACAGATAGACAAACTTGAGACACGACATGACTACTGGACCTCTCTCCTTGACGAAGACATTCGCAGACCCACAAACCAACACAACCTTTTCTACTCCTTGCATGATCCTGCTCCTAACCCTACTTACAAATAACCTTGGATCCGCTGACAGGTACCTTCTAAGACAGGTACCATTCTCTGACCCACGTTCGCCTTAGCTTTTTTGGGTTAAGACATGACTCAGTTCTGCACTCCTCTCTAGCTCTAAAGGTCGCAAGTCCCTTACTCCCAGCTCACCCCACCGGAGTCCCAACAGAAGAACCGGAATTTCTCTTTTCAATATCTGTCCCACGATCGCCTTTGCTGCTGGGTTAAGCCCTGGCTCTATTTCTACGACTAAGAACACTCCTCTCCAGCACTATTCTTCGTCTGTCCCGTCTTCCCCGCTCATCCCATTTGGGATCTTACCTGAACTTTCGTTCGTTCGTTCGTTCTTGATCTTCATATTGTTTCAGACTATGGAACAATGCTCTTCTCCAGACTGAGGGACTGACCACCTCAAAACTTTAAGGGTGATGGACTGATTACATCGTCTTCAAGTATCTTCTGCTTCTATCAACTTTCTGTATTCGACTGAAGAAGCCTACTGTGTAGGCGAAACGTTTCAAAATAAAGATACCTAACTGTTGCATATGTGTCTTACCTAACAATCTGTCGGTATTTTATACCATTTTAATGTTCATTCTACGACTTTAAGGGTGATGGACTGATTACATCGTCTTCACATCTTTACTGTTCCTGCGTACATTCTGTATTCGACTGAAGAAGCCTACTGTGTAGGCGAAACGTTTCGGAATAAAGTTGTCTAACTGTTGCATATGTGTCTTACCTAACAACTGTCGAAGCGATCAAGCGACTTAGCTCGAGTGGTGACGTGTGCTTACCTAACACATCGACGATCTCGCCTCTCTCGAAATTACCCCGTGTTGAGTAGTGCTTTGAGTAGTGCTTGCTGGACCTTCGTCTTCCTCTCCACCATCAGGATTGGTGCGTCGGTGGTTGCCGACCGAAGGGCAGGAAGCCTCTTGCTGCCTGAATTCTCTTCGCCTGTTGACTGCACGCCATACAGCCAGTCTCGCCACCACTCAGGATATACAGTGCTCCATCAAGCTACAGTTCACCTCCTCAGTGTCCTGCGCCAGGCAAGTACGTGTGTCTACTTACACGTACTTGCCTAGCTGAGTACTCTCACTTTTTGGCCGATTGTCACCTCCAATTACATCTTTTCGTAATTAGACGATGCCTTCGTTGCCTTCCACCTCCCACCCCCCTTCCACTCTCCCCCAACCTCCCACACCTGCCTCTGCTTCTACTAAATCCAATTCCTTCTCGCTAAACCTCAAATTTTCTAATCCTGATGCCACTATCTGTCCGGAAAATTTATTATATCAGATCACTGGTGCACCTCAACTTAAAGTCTTCAAAACCAACTCAGGCTTCAAACTCCTTCTTGACAAACATTCCTACGAAGCGTACACCTCAAGCGATACCAGACAAAAACTTCTCAACGCAGGCTTCACCATTATTTGGACTCCTGAGCACCGTGCCAAAAGCACAGTCATTGCTAAACACGTAGACTACTCTCTCCTGACAGCCTATGACACAGACAAAGAAGACTTAATAAAAGATATCAGTACTAAGAACAAAGTCTCTGTTGACGATATTTACAGACCAGAAAACTCTACCATTCTCAAAATACGCTGTTCTACTCCTGCTGACGCCTCTACACTCTTCAGTCAAGGAATCTTTGCCAAGACCATCCGCATTCCTCCAAACGCTCTCTTCACTCCGAACTTCCACCCAATCACACAATGTCTTAAATGCTACAAATTCGGCCACGACAAAAACACATGCACATCTACACAAGTCTGCTCCAGATGTTCAGCAACTGGCCACTTCTGGAATACTTGCAACCTCCCCCTTAAATGTTCTAACTGCGGCGGGTCACACACTGCAGTTGCAAATTCCTGCCCTTCTAGAAAGCACATTCTCTCCTCCCTCAGAGCAAACCAACCTCCCTCCCTACCCAACCCCTTCCCTGCTCCTCCCTCCCCTTCCTTACCTCCCTCCCCTTCCACACCTCCCTCCCCTACCCCCAATGCCTGGGCCTCCCCACGCACTTGGTCTACCTCTTCTACTCTACACACATCAAACACCAACACACAGACTACAAGCACTTCTCCTTCTACACCCACACTAGACTACAAAACTAACTGTCAACTTGCCACTGCTGCCCACTCTGCGATGGTAATCTCACAAGCTTACCAATCAGACTACTCACATGTCCTTAACCTAATCTTGTCTGCTAACAATCTTCCCTCTTTAATTATCCCTCCTTCCTGCTTCTCTTCCAAGCCTCCTACAACCTCTCCCTCCTTCCTCTCTCCCACCCCCCCACTTCCTACTCCCACCAGCTCTCCTCCTCCACTACCTCTCTTCACTACTTCTACACCTCCCACCAACACCCCTACTGCTACTGCTACGACCACCCCTCCCCCCACTTCCTTACCCACTTCATCCCCTTCCAAAGCTTCCACTTCCTCACAGCTTACCAAAACTTCCACTTCCTCTGCATCCACCTTCGCCCACTCCACCACAACCAAAACCTCATCCAGGTCCAACTCCACCTCCTCCAGACAAAATCCACTCAAACCTAAACCTACCCCAACTTCTAACGGACAGACCAAAGAACATAAAAACAGATCCATCTCTTCCTCCCCCTCCAGGAAACGGGTCCGTAGCACCTACAAACACACATCCACTGATGGCACCACTATCACGGGCTTTAATCCAAACTCCTCCCCCGACATTAACTTTGCTAAGACGAAACCATTAAATCACGTTTAAGGCGATTCAGTTCAACGTACGTTCTTACTTTACAATTAGACACCTACTGGCCGAGCTCCTTGAAGCAGAGAGGCCAGATATTGTTTTGCTAAACAGTACCTGCCTCAAAGCCCCTCAATGTATCCGCCATTATGGTTATACTGCACTACAGTCCCCCTATGATCCCCACGATGGGGTTGCCATCCTTGTCAATTCCAACATAAAACATGAATTTCTCCCAATCCCTTTTATTCACCAACACTGTCTTGCGGTCAGAATACACACCCACCTTGGCCCCTTTATCTTTTTCACCACCTATGCTCGCCCAAACACTACTCTCAACATACACGACCTCTCCTTAGTCTTCAACTACACCAACACACCAACTTACCTACTAGCTGACATGAATGCCAAACACACTGCCTTTCATCACACCAGTAACAACCAACTTGGTCACCAATTACTCAACTTCACAAACCATAAACACCTAATTCATCTTGGCCCAGACTTCAATACCTTCTTCAACCACACGGGCCAAGGCAAACCAGACATCATTCTGGCAAACCGAGCCAGCTCTCTATTTCAACATTACATCTCACCTGGCCCTATTACAGGCTCTGATCACATCCCAGTCATCTTACACATCTCCTCCAACCCTATCCTCATTCCAACCACACCTTCATTCTCCTACAAGAACGCTGACTGGGATGCTTTCAAACAACACATAGACAATATTAACCTCACCTATGACTACAACAACAAACCTATCTCTGACATCGATACTCAACTTGATCTCATCCAGGACACCATTACACAAGCAGCCAACATCGCAATACCAAAGAAAACTCACACCACTCGTTATTCCTTCAAACCGTCACTCAGAACAAGAAGACTAATTATCTGCTACCACAACCGCTTCCTCTACAACACACATAGATTTAATCAAGTCCGATTAGATCTCACTTACCTTAGAAACAACATTTTACACAGCCTAGACCAAGACCACAACAATCACTGGTCACGACTAATACAACAAGCGGACAGGCAGCGTGTTAAAAACACTAAAGCCTTCTGGAACTTTATCAAAAAAATCAGAGGCACTACTCCCACCAACAAATTCAAACACATCACCCACAACAACACACACATCTCAGACCCACAGGCTGCTACCAACATCTTCAAACACATCTGGGAGAACATCTTCCACGCTCACCCACCTCACCCTAACGTTATTCAACACATTCAGAACATAGAACACTGGAACACTGCACACACACAAGAAACAACACCAGACAGCCACATACATCTAGACACTCTTACCTCCTCCCAAGAACTCGACACTCCTTTCACCAACACAGACATTAAAACTCTCCTCAGACACCTTCCTCCAAAGGCTCCTGGTGCCTCTGGCCTAAACCATATTATCCTGAAACACCTTCCTGACTCTATCATTACTGCCTACACAAACCTCCTCAATGCCTCCCTTGCCTCTGGATACTTCCCTTCCCTCTTCAAAGCTGCTACTGCTATCCTCCTTCCTAAACCCAATAAAGACCACTCTGACCCTAGAAACTATCGCCCTATCAGCCTCCTCGAAACTTTAGGAAAACTCTTTGAAAAACTCATTAATCATCGCCTTCGCAGATACCTGGAACATAATTCTCTACTTTCAGATGGCCAGTTTGGCTTCAGAACACACAGATCCACACAGGATGCCATTAACATCATTCTCAACTACATCCACATAAACACAAAACAAAGAAACAGGACAGCCCTGGTTGCAAAAGACGTTGAAAAAGCTTTTGACACTGTGTGGCACGAGGGGCTCAAGTACAAACTCTGCACTAACTTCAACCTGCCTCTCAATACTCGTAAACTCCTCTGCAACTTCCTAGACGGCCGTACCATGAGAATCAAATTCCAAGGCTGTTACTCTGACTACTTCACACTAAATGCTGGAGTACCCCAGGGATCTGTCCTTTCCCCTACCCTCTACATTTTATACACTAACGACATTCCAACACCTATATACCACAACTCCATCACACTAGCCTATGCAGACGACATTACACAACTTATCACTCATGCCAATATAGATACACTCACACACAAAACACAAAATGAGGTTGACAGGATAGCCATCTGGGAACAAAAATGGAGGATCAAAACCAATGCAGCAAAATCCAGCATTACGTATTTTAACTACAGGAAACGTGATCCTCCATTACCTGTCGAACTCAGAACAGCTGACACCCGCACTTACTTCCCTATCACACAATCTGTCACTGTCCTTGGCGTTAATCTTGACTACCTTCTTCGTTTACACGGACACATTCACTCAAGGCATGCAATAGCTAGTAAGGCCCTTGCGGGCCTCTACAAGCTGAAACATGCCTCTCAACGCACCAAACTACACCTCTACAAATCCCTAATACGTCCTCTGATAACTTACTCTCCTCTAGCCCTCTCTCTTGCAGCAAAAACAAACTTACTTAAACTGCAGCGTGTCCAGAACAAGGCGCTGCGCTGGGTGCTTGATGTCAGATGGGAGGACTTCGCCACAAGCGAGTCTCTCCATGCCCAGTTAGACGTCCCTGCGCTGAATCTGTACTGGAAGAGGCTCAGTGACAGACAGATAGACAAACTTGAGACACGACATGACTACTGGACCTCTCTCCTTGACGAAGACATTCGCAGACCCACAAACCAACACAACCTTTTCTACTCCTTGCATGATCCTGCTCCTAACCCTACTTACAAATAACCTTGGATCCGCTGACAGGTACCTTCTAAGACAGGTACCATTCTCTGACCCACGTTCGCCTTAGCTTTTTTGGGTTAAGACATGACTCAGTTCTGCACTCCTCTCTAGCTCTAAAGGTCGCAAGTCCCTTACTCCCAGCTCACCCCACCGGAGTCCCAACAGAAGAACCGGAATTTCTCTTTTCAATATCTGTCCCACGATCGCCTTTGCTGCTGGGTTAAGCCCTGGCTCTATTTCTACGACTAAGAACACTCCTCTCCAGCACTATTCTTCGTCTGTCCCGTCTTCCCCGCTCATCCCATTTGGGATCTTACCTGAACTTTCGTTCGTTCGTTCCCAATGCACCCAACCTAGTCAGGTCAGGTCACATTGACTTAAGGGAGGAACACGGCAACCGACCTGGTAGCACAAGCTATCAGGTCTAACTCACACCCACCCACATCTACTCATGTATTTATCCAACCTATTTTTAAAGCTACACAACGTTCTGGCCTCTATAACGGTATTTGGGAGTTTGTTCCACTCATCCACAACTCTATTACCATAAGAACATAAGAACATAAGAACATAAGAACGAAGGAACACTGCAGAAGGCTTACTGGCCCATGCGAGGCAGGTCCAAGTCTCCTACCGGCTTAAGCCAATGCACCCAACCTAGTCAGGTCAGGTCACATTGACTTAAGGGAGGAACACGGCAACCGACCTGGTAGCAAAAGCTATCAGGTCTAACTCACACCCACCCACATCCACTCATGTATTTATCCAACCTATTTTTAAAGCTACACAACGTTCTGGCCTCTATAACGGTACTTGGGAGTTTGTTCCACTCATCCACAACTCTATTACCAAACCAGTACTTTCCTATATCCTTCCTGAATCTGAATTTTTCCAACTTAAAACCATTGCTGCGAGTCCTGTCTAGGCTAGATATTTTCAGCACACTATTTACATCCCCTTTATTTATTCCTGTCTTCCATTTATACACCTCAATCATATCCCCCCTAATTCTACGTCTTTCTAGAGAGTGCAGATTCAGGGCCCTTAGTCTATCCTCATAGGGAAGGTTTCTGATACATGGGATCAACTTTGTCATCCTCCTTTGTACATTTTCCAGAGAATTTATATCCATTCTGTAATAAGGTGACCAAAACTGTGCAGCATAATCTAAATGAGGCCTAACCAAGGATGTATAGAGTTGAAGAACAACCTGAGGACTCCTATTATTTATGCTTCTTGATATGAAGCCAAGGATTCTATTAGCTTTATTGCGAACACTTATGCACTGTTGTCTTGGTTTCAGATTACTGCTAACCAGAACTCCTAAATCTTTTTCGCAATCCGTAATATTAAGATCTACATTATTTAGTTTATATGTGGCATGGTTATTGTCCTGTCCAACATTTAGAACTTTGCATTTGTCTATATTAAACTGCATCTGCCACTTCTCCGACCACTGCATCAGTCTATTCAAATCTTCCTGGAGTGCTCGAATGTCCTCGTCAGAATGAATTCGACGGCCTATTTTGTTGTCATCGGCAAACTTGCCGATGTCGCTCTTTATGCCCTCATCTATGTCGTTTATGTAGATTGTGAACAGCAGGGGGCCCAACACTGACCCCTGAGGAACACCGCTCGTGACACTTCCCCACTCTGATTTCTCCCCATTTATGCAAACTCTCTGCTGCCTATTTGTCAACCATGCCTCTATCCAGGAAAAAATTTCTCCTCCTATTCCATGTGCTTTAATTTTCCTCAATAGTCTCTGATGTGGGACCCTGTCAAAAGCCTTACTGAAGTCCATATACACAATATCATATTCATTACCATGATCTACCTCCTCAAATACCTTAGTGAAAAAAGTTAATAAATTCGTAAGGCAGGAACGCCCCTTTGTAAAACCATGCTGAGATTCGTTGATTAATTTATGCTTTTCAAGGTGGCTACGAACTGCCTCGGCAATTATTGATTCCATAAATTTTCCCACTATGGAGGTTAGGCTTATTGGTCTATAGTTCGAAGCTAAGGACCTGTCACCTGTTTTGAAAATAGGTATCACATTTGCCATTTTCCACTTATCTGGCACCATGCCAGTTTGTAGTGATATGTTGAAAAGATTAGCCAAAGGTGTGCTAAGCTCCTCTTTACATTCCTTTAGAACCCTTGCATACAGTTCATCAGGGCCTGGGGATTTGTTAGGTTTTAATTTATCTATTTGCCTAAGGACCATGTCACTTGTGACCCTAATAGTACACAGTTTATTATCGTCCTGTTCTACATAATTTATCATTACTGGAATATCGCTGGTATCCTCCTGTGTAAAAACTGAGAGGAAGTATGTGTTAAAAATTCTACACATTTCCTTATCACTGTCAGTGAGCTGACCCGAGGAACTTTTGAGTGGGCCTATCTTGTCCCTGATCTTACTTCTGTATACCTGAAAGAATCCTTTTGGGTTAGTCTTCGATTCTCTTGCAACTTTAACCTCATAATCTCTTTTTGCTTTTCTAATTCCCTTTTTTATTTCTCTCTTTAACTGAATATATCGATTTCTCAATTGCCCCTCTCCTCTTTTGATTTGCCTATATATGCCTCTCTTTTGACCAATCAGATATTTTAATCTATTGTTCATCCATTTAGGATCATTTTTGTTTGATCTGATTTCCCTATTTGGAACATAATTTGACTGAGCAGCTAGAACTATGCCCTGGAAAGCATCATATCGGCAACCATCACCACCTACCTGACCCTTAGTCAGGTCATTCCAGTTCAGCCCACCTAAGTAATTTTTCAGTCCTATGAAATCAGCCAAGCGAAAGTCAGGGACGGAGACTTGATTGCCATTATTAGGGGAATTCCATGATATATTAAAACTGAGTGATTTGTGATCACTTTCCCCAAGCTCATCATTAACCTCAAGATTATTAATTAGTGTTTCCCTACTGGCAAGAACCAAGTCAAGGAGGTTATTTCCCCTAGTTGGCTCTGTCACAAACTGTTTTAAAAAACAATCCTGGATCGTATCAAGAAAGTCACCTGACTCAAAATTTCCTGTCAAATTGCTCCAGTCAATCTGTCTATAGTTGAAATCTCCCATTAGCACAACATTTTCGTATGTAGATGCCTTACGAATTTCGTCCCATAGAAGTTTACTGCACTCCCTATCAAGATTTGGGGCCCTGTAAATCACACCCAAAATTAGTTTTTCTCGGCCCTCGAGAAGCTGTAACCAAACAGATTCAGTGGCTGACGCTTCTAATTTAATATCTTGTCTAACACAACAATTTAAAT
The DNA here is from genome assembly GCF_038502225.1 of Cherax quadricarinatus. NCBI lineage: Eukaryota > Metazoa > Arthropoda > Malacostraca > Decapoda > Parastacidae > Cherax > Cherax quadricarinatus. Next base: position 32,430,694 of record NC_091307.1, read on the forward strand.
TGTCTCTGACATACATCGCTACTCCACCACCTTTCCTGTTGACCCTGTCAGTGTGGAATAATTTATAGCCTTGTATGTGACATTCAGAGGGCATCTCTCTATCTTTCAGATTGAGCCAGGTCTCTGTTATAGCAATAATATCAATGTCTCCTGCACTTGCAATTAATCTTAGCTCATCTATCTTATTTCTTACACTCCTGCTATTAGTATAGTAAACCTTAAGGGAGCTAGTCCCTTGCTGCCCTCTGCTGTCCCCCTTTGTTTGCTGACCTGATCTATTGTCTTTATTTATAACTTCATGCTGAATGCCTTTTATACATTTACTGTTTCCAACCCAAGTGTTGCAACCTGCTTGTTTCCCACACACACCCATACCTCTATCTTCCATCAGTTTAAAATCATAGGCATTTCACCAATGGCCTTCTCAATCGAGTCTGCAAGTGCTACCACCCCAGCCCCAGAGAGATGTACCCCATCCCTTGCATACATATCATGCTTGCCATAAAAGTTGTTCCAGTTGTCAATGAATGGGATTGCAAGTTCCTTGCAGTATCTGTCTAGCCAGCAATTTACACCAATTGCCCTAGACAACCATTCATTTCCTACTCCCCTTCTAGGCAAGATGCTACATATGATTGGGATCCCTCCCTTAGACTTAATGAAATCTATAGCTGACCTGTACTTATCTAGCAGCTCTTCTCTCCTACCCTTCCCAATATCATTTCCACCAGCACTGAGACAGATAATGGGCTTGCTCCCATTACCTGACATGATATTATCCAGCCTGTTGACAATGTCCCCAACACCAGCTCCAGGGAAGCACACTCTATCTCTCATCTTCTTATTCCTATTACAAAAAGCACGGTCAATGTATCTTACCTGAGAGTCACCAACCACAAGAATGCGCTTACCTCCATTAGCAGGGGCAGTAGTACCCTTACCTTCACTGGCCACTGAAGTACATTCATCCTGAAGAACAGAGAAGCGATTTCCTACCTTCAGATCTTCACTCTTAACTTTCCTTACTCTGATGCGCCTTCCATTACTGTGAACTACTCGCCACTTGTAGCAGGTGCTGGGCTGCACCTCACTGCTGGTAGCCGTTGCTGCCTCCCCAACTACAGCCTCCTCACAGCGAGAGACAGACTGCACCTCGCTGCTAGAAGCCTCATTCCCCACAACTCCAGCCACCTCACACTCTCTCCCAGACCCATTGAGGTGGACCTTCAGCCTCCTAATCTCCTCCTGGAGAAGCAAGACCTCCTCCTTCAACTCTCCAACCTCAATTTTTAAAACACTGCAGAAGCAAGCCATGCTTTGTAACCGTCCACACTAATTCCTATATCCTTCCTGAATCTGAATTTTTCCAACTTAAAACCATTGCTGCGAGTCCTGTCTAGGCTAGATATTTTCAGCACACTATTTACATCCCCTTTATTTATTCCTGTCTTCCATTTATACACCTCAATCATATCCCCCCTAATTCTACGTCTTTCTAGAGAGTGCAGTTTCAGGGCCCTTAGTCTATCCTCATAGGGAAGGTTTCTGATACATGGGATCAACTTTGTCATTCTCCTTTGTACATTTTCCAGAGAATTTATATCCATTCTGTAATACGGTGACCAAAACTGTGCAGCATAATCTAAATGAGGCCTAACCAAGGATGTATAGAGTTGAAGAACAACCTGAGGACTCCTATTATTTATGCTTCTTGATATGAAGCCAAGGATTCTATTAGCTTTATTGCGAACACTTATGCACTGTTGTCTTGGTTTCACATTACTGCTAACCAGAACTCCTAAATCTTTTTCGCAATCCGTAATATTAAGATCTACATTATTTAGTTTATATGTGGCATGGTTATTGTCCTGTCCAACATTTAGAACTTTGCATTTGTCTATATTAAACTGCATCTGCCACTTCTCCGACCACTGCATCAGTCTATTCAAATCTTCCTGGAGTGCTCGAATGTCCTCGTCAGAATGAATTCGACGGCCTATTTTGGTGTCATCGGCAAACTTGCCGATGTCGCTCTTTATGCCCTCATCTATGTCGTTTATGTAGATTGTGAACAGCAGGGGGCCCAACACTGACCCCTGTGGAACACCGCTCGTGACGCTTCCCCACTCTGATTTCTCCCCATTTATGCAAACTCTCTGCTGCCTATTTGTCAACCATGCCTCTATCCAGGAAAAAATTTCTCCTCCTATTCCATGTGCTTTAATTTTCCTCAATAGTCTCTGATGTGGGACCCTGTCAAAAGCCCACATCAGAGACTATTGAGGAAAATTAAAGCACATGGAATAGGAGGAGAAATTTTTTCCTGGATAGAGGCATGGTTGACAAATAGGCAGCAGAGAGTTTGCATAAATGGGGAGAAATCAGAGTGGGGAAGCGTCACCCTTCCTCCTAATTATTTCTCTTGTGTAAGAAAGGTATAAAATACCGACAATATGAAAGTTAAGACACATGTGCAACATCTGGATATCTTTATCTTGCTGACCTATACCTGCTAATCAGGTTCTCACTCCTACCTCTGCCAACATCATTGCCTCCAGCACTGAGACAGATAATAGGATTACTCCCATTACCTCTCATGATGTCATCCAGACGGCTAACAATATCCTCCATCCCAGCCCCAGGAAAGCAAACTCTCTGTCTCCTACTCCTGTCCTTCAAGCAGAACGCCCTATCCATGTACCTAACTTGGGTATCCCCAACAACAATATTCTTGGTTTAGAAAGACACGTAAGCAAACACTATGACATATTTATTAGAAAACGTTTCGGTCCTGGGACCTTGATCACTTCTAACATACAGAGGTAGAAAGACATTATATATATAGGCGGAGAGTGAAGTGTGACGCACGTGACCTGAAGAATGTCATAAGAACATAAGAATGGAGGAACACTGTAGAAGGCCTACTGGCCCATGCGAGGCAGGTCCTTATCAAAACAACCTCTACCTATGATGAGGACGGGTAGACGATGAAATCATGTGACTCCTGTGTTGTTGGGTTGGTGCTGCTTAAGTATCATGTATGGCAATGTTTTTGAAATTTTGTCGTTTCCAGTGTTGCGTTCTATAGTGTCGGTGACGGCGATTAGTGAGGCTTCTAGGCACCGTCGGCGTCTGAGGTCTGGTTCGGTGAGAACGAGTTGTGCCTCATTCCAGTTCATCAAATGCTTCTGTTTTATGTAATATGTTCTGTAGCTTCTGTTTTATGTAATATGTTCTGTAGCTTCTGTTTTATGTAATATGTTCTGTAGCTTCTGTTTTATGTAATATGTTCTGTAGCTTCTGTTTTATGTAATATGTTCTGTAGCTTCTGTTTTATATATGTTCTGTAGCTTCTGTTTTATGTAATATGTTCTGTAGCTTCTGTTTTATGTAATATGTTCTGTAGCTTCTGTTTTATATATGTTCTGTAGCTTCTGTTTTATGTAATATGTTCTGTAGCTTCTGTTTTATATGATATGTTCTGTAGCTTCTGTTTTATGTAATATGTTCTGTAGCTTCTGTTTTATATAATATGTTCTGTAGCTTCTGTTTTATGTAATATGTTCTGTAGCTTCTGTTTTATATATGTTCTGTAGCTTCTGTTTTATATAGTATGTTCTGTAGCTTCTGTTTTATGTAATATGTTCTGTAGCTTCTGTTTTATGTAATATGTTCTGTAGCTTCTGTTTTATATAATATGTTCTGTAGCTTCTGTTTTATATAGTATGTTCTGTAGCTTCTGTTTTATATATGTTCTGTAGCTTCTGTTTTATATAAAATGTTCTGTAGCTTCTGTTTTATGTAATATGTTCTGTAGCTTCTGTTTTATATGATATGTTCTGTAGCTTCTGTTTTATGTAATATGTTCTGTAGCTTCTGTTTTATATGATATGTTCTGTAGCTTCTGTTTTATATAGTATGTTCTGTAGCTTCTGTTTTATATGATATGTTCTGTAGCTTCTGTTTTATGTAATATGTTCTGTAGCTTCTGTTTTATGTAATATGTTCTGTAGCTTCTGTTTTATATGATATGTTCTGTAGCTTCTGTTTTATATAGTATGTTCTGTAGCTTCTGTTTTATATGATATGTTCTGTAGCTTCTGTTTTATATGATATGTTCTGTAGCTTCTGTTTTATGTAATATGTTCTGTAGCTTCTGTTTTATATGATATGTTCTGTAGCTTCTGTTTTATGTAATATGTTCTGTAGCTTCTGTTTTATATGATATGTTCTGTAGCTTCTGTTTTATGTAACATGTTCTGTAGCTTCTGTTTTATATGATATGTTCTGTAGCTTCTGTTTTATGTAATATGTTCTGTAGCTTCTGTTTTATATGATATGTTCTGTAGCTTCTGTTTTATATAGTATGTTCTGTAGCTTCTGTTTTATATGATATGTTCTGTAGCTTCTGTTTTATATAGTATGTTCTGTAGCTTCTGTTTTATATAGTATGTTCTGTAGCTTCTGTTTTATATAGTATGTTCTGTAGCTTCTGTTTTATATGATATGTTCTGTAGCTTCTGTTTTACATAGTATGTTCTGTAGCTTCTGTTTTATATAGTATGTTCTGTAGCTTCTGTTTTATATGATATGTTCTGTAGCTTCTGTTTTACATAGTATGTTCTGTAGCTTCTGTTTTATATAGTATGTTCTGTAGCTTCTGTTTTATATAGTATGTTCTGTAGCTTCTGTTTTATATGATAAGTTCTGTAGCTTCTGTTTTATATGATATGTTCTGTAGCTTCTGTTTTATATAGTATGTTCTGTAGCTTCTGTTTTATATAGTATGTTCTGTAGCTTCTGTTTTATATAGTATGTTCTGTAGCTTCTGTTTTATATAGTATGTTCTGTAGCTTCTGTTTTATATGATATGTTCTGTAGCTTCTGTTTTATATAGTATGTTCTGTAGCTTCTGTTTTATATGATATGTTCTGTAGCTTCTGTTTTATATAGTATGTTCTGTAGCTTCTGTTTTATATGATATGTTCTGTAGCTTCTGTTTTATATAGTATGTTCTGTAGCTTCTGTTTTATATAGTATGTTCTGTAGCTTCTGTTTTATATAGTATGTTCTGTAGCTTCTGTTTTATATGATATGTTCTGTAGCTTCTGTTTTATATAATATGTTCTGTAGCTTCTGTTTTATGTAATATGTTCTGTAGCTTCTGTTTTATATATGTTCTGTAGCTTCTGTTTTATGTAATATGTTCTGTAGCTTCTGTTTTATATGACATGTTCTGTAGCTTCTGTTTTATATAGTATGTTCTGTAGCTTCTGTTTTATATGATATGTTCTGTAGCTTCTGTTTTATATGATATGTTCTGTAGCTTCTGTTTTATATAGTATGTTCTGTAGCTTCTGTTTTATATAGTATGTTCTGTAGCTTCTGTTTTATATAGTATGTTCTGTAGCTTCTGTTTTATGTAATATGTTCTGTAGCTTCTGTTTTATGTAATATGTTCTGTAGCTTCTGTTTTATATGATATGTTCTGTAGCTTCTGTTTTATATAGCATGTTCTGTAGCTTCTGTTTTATATATGTTCTGTAGCTTCTGTTTTATATGATATGTTCTGTAGCTTCTGTTTTATATGATATGTTCTGTAGCTTCTGTTTTATATAGTATGTTCTGTAGCTTCTGTTTTATATGATATGTTCTGTAGCTTCTGTTTTATATGATATGTTCTGTAGCTTCTGTTTTATGTAATATGTTCTGTAGCTTCTGTTTTATATGATATGTTCTGTAGCTTCTGTTTTATATAAAATGTTCTGTAGCTTTTGTTTTATGTAATATGTTCTGTAGCTTCTGTTTTATGTAATATGTTCTGTAGCTTCTGTTTTATATGATATGTTCTGTAGCTTCTGTTTTATATATAATGTTCTGTAGCTTCTGTTTTATATATAATGTTCTGTAGCTTCTGTTTTATATATTATGTTCTGTAGCTTCTGTTTTATATAATATTTCTGTAGCTTCTGTTTTATATAAAATGTTCTGTAGCTTCTGTTTTATACAGTATGTTCTATAGCTTTTGTTTATACAGTATGTTCTGTACCTTCTGTTTTATACAGTATGTTCTGTAGCTTCTGTTTTATACAGTATGTTCTGTAGCTTGTTTTATATAGTATGTTCGGTAGCCTCTGTTTTATATAGTATGTTCGGTAGCGTCTGTTTTATATAGTATGTTCTGTAGCTTCTGTTTTATATCGTCTGTTTTATATAGTATGATCTGTAGCGTCTGTTTTGTATAGTATGTTCTGTAGCATGTGTTTTATATGGTATGTTCACTTTTCTAAGGTGCTCGGAGATTCAACACTCACTAGCACCTCGGTAATTTATTCTGAAGCACAAGTTACTGAGGCTGACAGAGCCAACTAACACTGGTGGAAGAACTCGATGAACTAACTCAGGTTTATGGTCTCTATGAGGTTTCCCTAACCTATCTTGGCTTCCAATCGACGCACTTTCTTGCCCAATCAGAAGCCTAGAATGACGTATCTGGCCAATCAAAATTCAAGGCTTACTTGTAATTGCAGTGAGTTGCTCTCTATTCCACTTATTTTTGTGTTGGTGAGAACACTGAGAGCACAATAAACCATGAATGACAGCTTGTATGTATGTTGATAGCTGTATCACTTTCAGTCAAGCTGCATACACCAAGAAGTGTATATCTGTAGTTGTATATACATAGTTTAATTTAATTCTGCATTCCACAGCAGCGCTGTACGATCATTGTCTGTTTAGCGCTTACTTATAATTATAATAATAATCTGCAGTTCACCAATTTAACAGTAGTCCGGGTTATTTACGTCCCTATAGTAATGATTAAAGTAAACGTACAGCATGTATCAACTGAGAGATATGTTTCTCGTGATATATATATCCGTCGTTTAGTTAATTGGCCTTCAAGTTTATCAACTACTCAAAGGATCATTAACCTCTCAATATATCTGGACTGAGAGAAGCACATACATATATATATATATATATATATATATATATATATATATATATATATATATATATATATATATATATATATATATATATATATATATATTAGTATTATTGTTATTACCACATTGACCGTTTCCCACCAAGTCAGGGTGGCCCAAAAAAGAAAAACTTTTATCATTCACTCCATCACTGTCTTGCCAGAGGCACGCTCACACTTATAAAACAAGAACATTAACACCCCTCCTTCAGAGTGCAGACACTGTACTTCCCATCTCCAGGACTTAAGTTCAACCTGCTGGTTTCCCTAAATTCCTTCATGTTATCTTGTTCGCACTCCAACAGCACTACAAGTCCTAAAAGTCATTTGTCTCCATTCACTCCTTTCAAATACGCTCACAGATGCTTGCTGGAAGTCCAAGCCCCTCGCACACAAAACCTCATTTACCCCTTCACTCCAACCTTTCCTAGGCCGACCCCTACCCCGCCTTCCTTCCACTACAGATTTATACACTCTCGAAGTCATTCTATTTTATCCCAACCTCTCTACATGTCCGAACCATCTTAACAACCCCTCCTCAGCCCTCTGGATAACAGTTTTGGTAATCCCGCATCTCCTCCTAATTTCCAAACTACGAATTCTCTGCATTGTATTCACACCACACATTGCCCTCAGGCATGACATCTTCACTGCCTCCAGTCTTCTCCTTGTTGTAATTTTCACCACCTATTCTTCACACCCATATAAGAGTGTTGGTATAACCATACTCTCATACATTCCCCTCTTTGCTTCCATGGACAAGGTTCTTTGTCTCCACAGACTCCTAAGTGCACCACTCACCCTTTTCCCCTCATCAATTCTATGATTCACCTCATCCTTCATAGGCCCATCTGCTGACACGTCCACTCCCAAATGTCTGAATACATTCACCTCCTCCATACTCTCTCCTTCCAATCTTATATCCAATCTTTCGTCACCTAAGTTTTTGTTATCCTCATCACTTTACTCTTTCCAGTGTTCACTTTAAAATTTCTTCTTTTACTTACCCTACCAAACTCATCCACCAACCTCTGCAAATTCTCTTCAGAATCTCCTAAAGCCTCCTGTTCATCTGTTATCCTACTTTCCATCTTATTCTTAATTATTTTTAATAATAACTCTACCATACTCTTTTCCAGGTATATTCAACAGACTTATTCCCCTATAATTTTTGCACTCTCTTTCGTCCTCTTTGCCTTTATACAGAGGAACTATGCATACTCTCTGCCAGTCCCTAAGTATCTTACCCCCCCCTCCATACATTTATTAAATAATAACACCAGCCACTCCAAAACTATATTACCACCTGCTTTTAACATTTCTATCGTTATCCCATTAATCCCAGCTGCCTTACCCCCTTTCCTTCTTCCCACTGCCTCACGAACTTCCTCCACACTCACAACTCGCTCCTCCTCACTCCTACAAGATGTTATTCCTCCTTGACCTATACACGAAATCACAACTTCCCTAATTCGTCAACATTTAACAATTCCTCAAAATATTCCATCTTCCCGATACCTCTAACTCTCCATTTAAAAACTCTCCTCTCCTATTTTTAACTGTCAAATCCATTCGCTCCCTAGGCTTTCTCAATTTATTAATCTCACTCCAAAACTTTTTCTTATTTTCAACAAAAGTTGTTGATAACATCTCACCTACTCTCTCATTTGCTCTTTTTTTTTACATTGCTTCACTATCCACCTTTTACTCTCACTGTAGGGGAGATATCATTGAAGTGTATAAGTGGATGACAGGCATAAACAAAGGAGATATTAATAAAGTACTGAGGGTGTCGAACTAGGTAAGAACCATAAATAATGGATTTAAGTTAGATAAATTTAGATTTAGAAAGGACATAGGTAAGTACTGGTTTTCTAACAGAGTTGTGGATGCGTGGAACAATCTTCCCAGTAGGGTGATAGAGGCTAGGACCTTGGGTACCTTTAAGAAGAGATTGGACAAATATATGAGTGGGATGGGCTGGGTTTGATTGGTGTCATTGGGTACGGGAGTTAATTCTTGGGTAACTTTGGGTAGAGGTCGTTTTGATAAGGACCTGCCTTGTATGGGCCAGTAGGCCTTCTGCAGTGTTACTCCATTCTTGAGTTCTTATGTTCTTAACTAAAAAGTGATCTGATATATTTGTGACCTCTCTATAAACATGTACATCCTGAAGTCTAATCAACAGTCTTTTGTCTACTAATACGGAGTCTAGTAAACTACTGTCATTACGCCATACGTCATGTCTTGTGTGTGTGTGTGTGTGTGTGTGTGTGTGTGTGTGTGTGTGTGTGTGTGTGTGTGTGTGTGTTTGTGTGTGTGTGTATATATATATATATATATATATATATATATATATATATATATATATATATATATATATATATATATATATATATATATATATATATATATATATATGTGTGTGTGTGTGTGTATATGTATATGGTATAAACCTTGGTAATAAATACCGACAAGTTGGTTTAGAAAGACACGTAAGCAAACACTATAACATATTTATTAGAAAACGTGTCGGTCCTGGGACCTTGATCACTTCTAACATACAGAGGTAGAAAGACATTATATATATAGGCGGAGAGTGAGATGTGACGCACGTGACCTGAGGAATGTCAGGTCACGTGCGTCACATCTCACTCTCCGCCTATATATATAATGTCTTTCTACCTCTGTATATTATTTCTACCAGAAACATCCTCTCATTCGTCCATAGAAGATGAAGAAGTTGAAGTGGAACATGTACATTCACCAGCACCAACACTACGATCCCAAGACCCAAAAAATACTGAACCATATGAATATGACGATTATCTTGATTGGCATGGAATAATTTTCTGTACCACAGACAATTATCCTCAAGACATGGAGCCAGCTGAACTCAAATCTCACCTCATCCAAAAAACAGTCAAGTTTGTTGTAGATACCAACATTGCTTGTGAAACTGAACTTTCAGACCTTATAAAGCATGCTGAAAACTTAATCGAAAACCCTCAATATCGACACTCGTTAACTCGTCTCTCAAAAATTCCTCTCCAACGATTTAGACGTATTGAAAATGGAACACCACTCAGTTACTTCGAAAAAAAGAAAAAAACACCACAAGTCTAGATAATCACCAAGCCATTATGAAATGACCAATCAACGTTTAAGCTTCTCCCTTGTCGCCTGCAGCCACCAATCACCATCAAGAAGCAGTAATCTTCCATCCAGCAAGTTGCAGTCAGCTCCTACAGAGTTCCTGTTGTCTCTACGTCGTCTTTTATCATTGTTATCCAGGCTTAGCAGTTGGGTTTAGTCCTGACTCTTCTCTCTTCGACTCAAGACATTCCTCTCACCGTCTATTCTTCGCACTGTCCCCACTTGCCCCTCGCCCCTCGTGGGTCCTTACCTGTGAGTCCTATCGTATCTGTATATTAGAAGTGATCAAGGTCCCAGGACCGAAACGTTTTCTAATAAATATGTTATAGTGTTTGCTTACGTGTCTTTCTAAACCATATATATATATATATATAAATATATATACATATATATATATATATATATATATATATGCAAAACAACCACTGTGGAAAGAATAGCGAACTTCCAAGTAAAAATAATATGACAACAGAAGACATATATAGCTATGATGTGACCTCATGTATGACCTCACATAGTCTTCTTCTTTCAACAAACTGGCGGTATCCCAGCGAAGCAGGGTGGCCCCCAAAAAATAAAAGTTTCTTTTTAACTTTAGTAATGTCACGGTACACATAAGTACGATAAAGCAACTAAATTACTGAGAACGGTTTAAGTCCCTTGATTTGTATTTCATGGAACGCAGGTGAAAGAGATACATGATATACACTTGGAAACTCCTAGAAGGATTAGTACTAAACTTGCACACGAAAATCACTCCCTATGAAAGCAAAAGACTCAGCAGGAGATGCAACATTCTTCCAGTGGAAAGCAGGGGTGCCACGAGTACACTGAGAGAACACAATAAGTGTCCCAGGCCCAAGACTGTTCAACTGCCTACCAGCATACATAAGGGGGATTACCAATAGACCCCTGGCTGTCATGAAGAAGGCACTGGACAGGCACCTAAAGTCAGTACCTGATCAGCCGGGCTGTGGTTCGTACGTCAGTTTGCGTGCTGTCAGTAGCAACAGTCTGGCTGATCAGACGCTGATCTACCACGAGGTCTGGTCTCGGACCAGTATACATACCCTCTCCAGGTATGTATACTGGAGAAGGGGTTACTACCCCCTTGCTCCCGGCATTTCAGTCGCCTCTTACGACACACATAGCTTACGAAGGAAGAATTCTGTTCCACTTCCCCATGAAGATAAGAGGAAATAAACAAGAACAAGAACAGCTAACAAGAAAATATAAGAAAACCCAGAGGGGTGTGTATATATATATGCTTGTATGTACATGCATGTGTAGTGTGACCTAAGTGTAAATAGAAGTAGCAATACGTACCTGTTATCTTGCATGTTTATGAGAAAAAAAAAGCACCAGCAATCTACCATCATGTAAAACAATTTTTTTTTATATTTTATTTAAGAGACACTTACATAATACAGTAAATAAGCCGAAAACATAGCTATAAACATTGTGGACATGTTAATATACTTCATACCTAACCAATGCATGAAAGTTATTGTCAACGGCTGGATACAAGAACCCCCTCTCTTAATTGGAGAACCCTCCTCCTCCCAAACACACAGGAGGGCACAGTATAACATTTAACACATCCCAGTGTTGCATAGGTACATATCCATTAATACCACGTCTACCTTCCCGTCGGGTAGAAGTCCATAGTGGGGCAACATACATTACAGTCACCTATCACGTATAACATCCTAACAATGACAAGTAAACATAAATACAGAGTACATGTCCCCGGCGCACGCTGGCGCCTCACCCACACTACCGTAGTAAAGCTTTTTAACATTATTGTAGATTAAGAACCAATACTATATATTGACATCCGGGAAAAAAGAGCAAAATCCCAGCTTCTTGTTCAACACAAGGCTTCGTAACAATATTGCAAAAGTGTTTTCCATTTGGGCCTCTCTGGTAATTCATCTACAAGAAAACCTTGGCCGAATATCCGGCTGCCGAGAATACATGTACAAAGGAAAAACCTCAACCTCGCTTACAGAAAACCATATTACCATATCTGGACACTCTACAGACACACACACACACACACACACTATAAAAGAGGAGACTACATAGGCTTGAGGAACTTCCTGCAGGAGGTTCCATGGGACAGAGAACTGACAGGAAAGCCAGTAAATGAAATGATGGAATTTGTAACAACAAATGCAAGGAGGCAGTCGAACGGTTTACCAGGGACAACAGAAACAATGGGAAGACCAGAACGAGCCCCTGGTTTACCCGACGGTGTAAGGAGGCAAAAACTAAGTGCAATAGAGAATGGAAAAAGTACAGAAGGCAGAGAACACATGAAAAGAGGGAGATCAGTCGCAGAGCCAGGAACGAGTATGCACAGGTAAGGAGGGAGGCCCAGCGACAGTATGAAAATAACATAGCATCGAAAGTCAAGACTGACCCGAAACTGTTGTATAGCCACATCAGGAGGAAGACAACAGTCAAAGACCAGGTGATCAGACTGAGGACAGAAGGTGGAGAACTCACAAGAAATGATCAGGGGGTATGTGAGGAGCTAAACAGGAGATTTAAGGAAGTTTTTACAGTAGAGACAGGAAGGGCTCTGGGAAGACAGCACAGAAGGGAACATCAAGAGGGAATATACCAATAAGTGTTGGATGACATACGAACAACCGAGGAGGTGCAGAAGCTGCTAAGTGACCTTGATACCTCAAAGGCGATGGGACCAGACATCTCCCCATGGGTCCTTAGAGAAGGAGCAGAGATGCTGAGCATACCCCTAACCACAATCTTCAACACATCCCTTGAAACTGGGCAACTACCTGAGATATGGAAGATGGCAAATGTAGCCCCCATATTGAAGAAAGGAGACAGAAATGAGGCACTAAACTACAGACCTGTGTCTCTGACATGTATAGTATGCAAAGTCATGGAGAAGATTATCAGGAGGAGAGTGGTGGAACACCTGGAACAGAACAAGATTATAAATGAAAACCAGCATGGATTCATGGAAGGCAAATCTTGTGTCACAAACCTTCTGGAGTTTTATGACAAGGTAACAGAAGTAAGACACGAGAGAGAGGGGTGGGTTGATTGCATTTTCCTTGACTGCAGGAAGGCCTTTGACACAGTTCCTCACAAGAGATTAGTGCAAAAGCTGGAAGATCAGGTGCATATAACAGGGAGGGCACTGCAATGGATCAGGGAATACCTGACAGGGAGGCAGCAACGAGTCATGGTACGTGAAGAGGTATCACAGTGGGTGCCTGTGACGAACGGGATCCCACAGGGGTCAGTTCTAGGACCAGTGCTATTTTTGATATATGCGAACATGATGGAAGGAATAGACTCTGAAGTGTCCCTGTTCGCAGATGATGTGAAGCTGATGAGAAGAATTAAATCGGATGAGGATGAGGCAGGACTGCAAAGAGACCTGGACAGGCTGGACACGTGGTCCAGAAACTGGCTCCTGGAATTCAACCCTGCCAAATGCAAAGCCATGAAGATTGGGGAGGGGCAAAGAAGACCTCAGACAGAGTATAGGCTAGGTGGACAAAGACTACAGCCCTCACTCAGAGAGAAAGACCTTGGGGTGACCATAACACGGAGCACGTCACCGGAGGCACACATCAACCAAATAACTGCTGCAGCACACGAGCGCCTGGCAAACCTGAGAATAGCATTCCGATACCTTAATAAGGAATCGTTTAAGACACTGTACACTGTGTATGTTAGGCCCATAACCTTAATAAGGAATCGTTTAAGACACTGTACACTGTGTATGTTAGGCCCATACTGGAGTATGCAGCACCAGTCTGGAACCCACACCTGGTCAAACACATCAAGAAGTTAGAGAAAGTACAAAGGTTTGCAACAAGGCTAGTTCCAGAGCTCAGGGGAATGTCGTACGAGGAAAGGTTGAGGGAAATCGGGCTGACGACACTGGAGGACAGAAGGGTCAGGGGAGACATGATAACGACATACAAGATATTTCGGTGAATAGACAAGGTGGACAGAGATAGGATGTTCCAGAGAGGGGACACAGAAACAAGGGGTCACAACTGGAAGCTGAAAACTCAGACGAGTCTCAGGGACGTTAGGAAGTATTTCTCCAGTCATAGAGTCGTCAGGAAGTGGAATAGCCCAGCAAGTGTAGTGGATGCAGGAACCATACATAGTTTTAAGAAGAGGTATGAGAAAGCTCAGGAAGCAGAGAGGGAGAGGACCTAGAAGCGATCAGTGAAGAGGCGGGGCCAGGAGCTGAGTATCGACCCCTGCAACCACAATTAGGTGAGTACACACACACACACACACACACTCACACCAAAAGACCTTCATATAGACGAGCATTACTCCATGTCATAACATGGTATGTTAGAATAACAGATGCGATATTACCACAGCCTAAACCCAGAACCATACTCTCTGGACTGACGCTGTAGCCACCATACGGGAGCAAAACACTTGGTTCCGTTTCCTAAGCATACAAGATTCTAAATAACCCGCAACAACCCAATACCAAAAAGAAAGCCACCACACTATATCCATATACATGATGTACCAAACATGTACAGCAAAGAGATACTAGAAGCCTCACTCTTCCCACACTATGAATAAAAGCCCATCCAAACATATATTAATTACCAGGCAAGGTACCACTAAAGCAGGAATAAAAGCATTGGAACCCCATCAAAACTATGGAGGAATACTAGCCCCCATCTCACCGCCAGTACTGTAGCCTCAAGAACATTTGGCACTTTATATCCCTTTCAACAGTACATACCGCCACATTGCAAACATGTCCACCAGGGCCGCCCTAAATTAGACCCACAGTAAACACAAGACAGCCAACACGCCGGCCTCATCCTGGAACGTGATGCAAAACTCTCATCACAGTTGTCAAGCCATCCCTGGCGCATTCAAAAGCCTCACACCAACTACAATAGAATAGTAAAAATAGTCTATTACCATTGCCATGACAAAAACCCTACTCTCCCTACACACGAGGTAACGTGTAACATCCAACGTCCATGTCACCACCCCTTCTGGAAAAGGTGCACATAAACACAATACGTCTTCATACCCTATAACATTCTCCCTGTGTGATGTGTAAGTCATCACCACTTTCTGACAAAAATCCAAGAAAAACACTAATATAAAAGTTATCCCAGGTCGCCACACCACACTAGTCGCCACCATCACTGCCCTACCAGACAACATCCATTCCCCATGCACTTCCTCACTCACCACTGGATACCAACCCCTTACCATCCTACCCCAGCACCAGCCTAGCAGTCATGCCACTGTCAGACCCCGATAACTCTCCGGAAAACAAGTAACCCACCGACCCCCACATAAGCTTCTATCCCTACCCACCAACCTATAAAAACTTGCCACTAATGCCTCGATTCTGATATTTCCCCCCACCTCCCTCATACCCCAAGAGACATACAAGAGACAAAAAATCTGCCATAATATACCTTAACGTCCTTGCCATCTCGCATGACACCCCTCCCACACCTAAAAGCAAAGCCCTGAGGAACCCCCTCCCCCCCAATATTCCAAAAAAAAACATCAACCACAATCTTACATTTTCCAAAGAAGGACAAAAATACACCACATGAAAGGCCATTTCCACATCCCCACAATGCTTACAAGATGCATCTCTCACATATCCCATTTGCCTCAACACCTGTTTTGACACCAATGTTCCTATAAGGAATCTGTACACCACTTCTCTCACCCTGGCTGGTATTCTTAGCTTTTGAAATTCCTCCCATGTTACCTTCCAGTCATATGTGGAGAAAACAGCCACCCCTTGCAGCGTATCCTGACAGTGCTCCACTCCCACTAGCCTCCCTATTCACAGACGACGTACATCACTGACTCTTAACATATACCTCAACATATTCTCACACACTTCCAGGTCATGCCCACTCCACCAACAACGTATGTCCCTCATCACCTCCCCCACACGACGACCCCTGATCCCCCTCGGAGGTATCGCATCTTAACATAAATCGCCCTCACCCTGGGCCCCAATGCCAACAAACCCAATCCCCACTTAAGCAACCCAGTCATTACCACCTCTCGTCCCAACCACGCCCTCCCAAAACCCCAAATATACCTTAACGCCCTCCACTGGATTTCCATGACATCACAGTTCCTCAAGGGATACACTGCTGCCACCCCCCAAACTTTACTGTATACCAGCGAATTCACTACCACTGCCCTTTGGTGCAAAGTTACATCCCTGGCCCGAAGACCATGTAGCCTACCCACTGCCCTGTCCCTAACCGCTTCCAAATTAACCTTTCTGCTCTCCTGCATATCCGCCATATACAAAATTCTTCAAATCTTGATCCTCTCCACCACAGTCCATCCAAACCCCACATTCACTCTCATCCCCCCCACCCAAGTGCCCACCTCTAACAACATCGACTTGCTCTTATTAGCCCTCATCCCCATAATGGCCCCGAACCTCTCGATGACCTCACCCACCTTAGAAAAAACCTCCTTTCCTCTAAGTAAAATCATTGTATCAACATAACCCACAACCCCCCCATTCCCTTCACCCCCCGCCCCACTCAACCCATGGTCTACAAGCTCATAAAACGGATTCTGTACACATGCAAACAAAAGTTGGGAAAGCAGGCATCCCTGCCGCAAACCCCTCTCCATACTAATCTTACAACCCAACCTACCATTCACCTGTACCCGCATCGTCACTCCTGCATACAAGGAATCCATGCACCCTATAACCTTGGCACCAAAGCCCAACCCTCTCAAGCTCTTATGCATAAAAACCCTATCCACACTATCATAAGCATTCTCCCAATCCAACCCAAGAACCCCTCCTCACCTCTACAACCCTTTAAGAAATCTCTGATGTGTCTGTGGCCTTCCTGCATACTCCTCCCTGGAATTTCGAACTGACGCCTGTGTAAAACCGACCCCAGAACCCCCTTCAACCTATTACCTAGAATCTTTGTGAACACCTTATAATCAGCACACATCAGAGAAATCCCTCGGAAAGCACTCAGAACCTTCGCCCCCCTCCTTCTTTGGTAATAACACTACTATACCCTTACATTGTGACTCACCCATCCTCCCACCATCTAGCATACTGTTCAGAACCCCAACAAAGCAATGCCTTATGTACCCCCAATGAGCCCTGTAAAAATCAATAGGCAGACCATCAATCCCCGGCAACTTGCCGTGCTCATGCCAAAGACCGCATCTGCCACCTCAGCTTTATGAATGCTACCCTCCAACCTCACCCTGTCCTGTTCTCCTATAACATTATGAACCCCCCTACTAAAAAGCTCCTGCCAGGTGCCTTGTCTCGCACACCCTCTCCATTTTTCCAGAACCACTTGTTGGCATATGTGGCATGCAAAGAGTATGTAACCTTTATTCCCCCAACCAGCGAACCAGGTTATTGAGAGTTGATGATGGGGGCCCTGTCGTTCAACTAGTGACCAGGTTCCAGCCAATAAGAAGATGGTTTTGGCAATCGCAGAGGTTATTTGGGTACCACTCTCCTGTCTGCCCTTGTCATTCCCATTCTAGAGCTGGTTGAAGCACGGTCTGCTATCTTGTGGCTTCTATTTCTGCCTTGCTTACCGTGGAGTGCACTAATAGCTATCACTGTATATAGTGTATAGTGTACATATTGCTGTTCTAAATTAGTGAAGGATAATATAAATCAAAACTTTTCTGCAGTGTTTATTTTGCTCCCTTTACACCCAGGATAGCAAGCCATTTGGATTCCTGGGTTGTAATATGGGGGCCTGTCTGGGAGCTGGAGCTGGACTTAGAGAAACAGTTGAGCTTAGGGTGAAGCTTGTAGCAGGAACATTGTGCAGCTTGCTGTCTGGCATTGCATTAGCTTTGCCAATGCTTTACAAATTTTGCATGTCAGTTGCTTTGTTATGGTCAGCATTGCTATTGTGTGATCGTTCAACAGCTCGCTACTAGCTTGTTTGGTGTGCTCACTTCGCTACGGTCAATCTTGTAGAAAAGTGTGTAGCTTGCTGTCTGGCATTGCTTTACAAATTTTGTGTGTCAGTTGCAGTCAACTTTGCTATTGCGTGTCCACTTTGTATGCGTATTCTGCAATCGTACTGTGCATAGCTAAGCATGTTCTGCAAATTAACATGTTATGTTGGGGTATTCTGCAGTCATACTGTGCATAGCTAAGCGTGTTCTGCAAATAACATTACGTTGGGCTATTCTGCAAACGTACTGTGCATAGCAAATAACTTATGCCACCTAGACGAGTCAGACGTCTGGTGTCGGCATATACTTTGCATAACCTACCTAAATTGTCCCTACAGCGTTGTTGGCAAATTGCTCATTCCATTGGCATTAAATATAAACGCACGCTCACAGCTGCGCAACTGCATTCACTGATTGCTGACAAACTTCGAGAAGAAGAGATGGCACATCAGACTCCTCCCTCTACAGGAGCTAGGGCAAAAACTGCTATGTTCTCGCAGGAGGAAGATAATACACCAACGGAGCAAATTGGTCAGTCTAGTGCAGCAGGGTTGTCTCGAGGTGAATCAGCGGCGTTGGCACTTGAGCTGGCAAAAATCAATCTTGAGCAAACTAGGGAACAGAGAGCATTTGCAAGAGAAGAATTTGATAGGGAAAGAGAAAGGAGGCAGTTTTCGCATTCTGTAAATGATTTTAGTTTACAGAAAGCAGTACAGCTTGTTCCCCTCTTCAATGAGGCCGAACCAGAACAATTTTTTGAAAGCTTCGAAAATCAGGCTCGAGCCTTGAGGTGGCCGGAACAGCATTGGGCATCGTTGGTTCACACAGCATTGTTTGGTAAGGCACAGGAATTTACGTCAGTATTAAATGACGCTGAATTTTCTGATTATCAAGTAGTGAAGACCACAGTGTTGGGAGCATATACATGTATCCCAGCTAAGTATCATAAGCTTTTCAAACTAAGCAGGTGGCAGCTTGGTCAATCCCTGGTGGGTTTTGTGAGACAGCAAACCAAAGCTTTTACCAGCTGGTATAAAGCAAGTGGTGTCTCTACCTTTGAGGAGCTGGTGCAGCTTATTCTGATTGATAACCTGCTGGAGTCTGTGGGACCAGATGTTCGAGTCTTTCTGCAGGATCGTGACTTAACCACTGCATTGGAGGCAGCCAGGTTGGTTGATACCTTCGAAACTAACCACTCCTTGTCCGAGTGGTCCCGTCTCTCTTTTCAACAGCCTGGCATGAGCAGAGATCGTCAACCTTGGAGAATGAAGTGCTAGCCGGAGGGAGAACGTCTACGTCAGCCAACTAAGTCACCTGGTGAGCCGCGCTTCTCAACTTATGGTCCACCTGCTGAGAGACAAACTACTCATGGTGCATCTCGACAACAGTATCCAGAGAGACACTAGCCAGAGCAACACCAGTTGCAACGTCAGCAGGGAGTAAAGGGCAAGCCTGTCGTCTGCTTCCTCTGTAATAAAGTAGGTCACATCCGTCCCAACTGCCCCCATAAACCCCAACCCATTGGGAAAATCTCTAATATCCCTAGTAACATGTCCCCGAGAGAAGTAGAAAAAAGGTATGGCCCCTTATTATTGCAAGAGTCTTATTTCCCTTCAGGAAAACTCAGAAACAACTGAAGTCAAAACCTTTAGAGATACTGGAGCATATTGCTCACTTATAAGAGAAGGAATATTACCCCTTTCAAAGAACACTTCCTTGAATTCCTCTGTTTTATTGGAAGCATTTGGAGGAGCTATATATTCTGTCCCTTTGCATAAAATTTATGTACAGTGCAAATATTACACTGGGTACTTGACTGTGGGTGTCTCAAAAGGATTCCCCATGAAAGATGCCATGTTATTACTGGGTAATAACATTACTACTGCTAGTGTGTGTCCTGAACCTATAATGATTAATTCTTCTCCGGTGTTGGCCATAACTCGGGCAACATCCCAAGGGTTATCTGACGAGAATGTTGACCTATCCTTGGACGACTCCGATCTCGGAATAGCCACGTTGTTTTATGAGGCACACCGGCCGGAGCCTCGTAAATCAAGTGAACAGACCCCGATCAAGCCTTCCTATTCCCAGGTTGCAGTATTGCCAGATATCTCTGTTTCCATGCCCGAGGGACTGTCCTTCCGGGAGGAACAACGAAAGGACCCTTCTTCAAAATTCGCTTTTCAGGCAGCCATGGGTAAATCCTCTTTGGATCATCCTGTCAAGTATGAACTTAAAAACGATTATTTGATCTGCACTAAGACTGGTAAGGAGATAGAGGGCCGGCAATTGTCTGACAGGTTAGTGGTTCCAACAAAGTTTAGACCTCAAATATTAAATATAGCTCATAATACTTCATTAGGAGGTCACTTAGGAATTACTGAAACCTTGTATAGAATCACAAAAGAATTTTATTGGCCAAAATTAAAGCAAGATGTGAAGAATCGTATTAGGTGTTGCCGAGAATGTCAGCAAGAAGGGAAACCTGGACTTTCTATTAAACCTGCACCTCTCCAACCTATACCTGCTGATGGAGAACCTTTTGCAGATTTAATTATAGATTGTGTAGGTCCACTACCTAGGTCAAAGTCTGCAAATCAGTATTTATTTACGATTATGGATAGAGTAACCAGATATCCTGAAGCAATTCCCATGCGTAGTATTAATGCTAAAGCTATTCTCAAAGCTTTAACAAAATTCATTTCTTGTTTTGGCATTCCTAAAACTATTCAAAGTGATCAAGGTACTAACTTTACTGCCAAAGCATTTAGGGAAGCATTAACT
This sequence comes from Cherax quadricarinatus, assembly GCF_038502225.1. NCBI lineage: Eukaryota > Metazoa > Arthropoda > Malacostraca > Decapoda > Parastacidae > Cherax > Cherax quadricarinatus. The sequence continues at coordinate 32,451,608 of NC_091307.1, forward strand.
AGGTTAGGGATAATCCACAACTTATCCTCTGCCTATCATCCTCAGTCCCAAGGCGCCTTGGAAAGATTCCATCAGACGTTAAAAACCATGATGAGAACTTTTTGCATGCACTTTCCTACAGACTGGGATGAATCACTACCTTTGTTGCTGTTCTCAGTACGAGAGACGGTGCAAGAGTCTACAGGGTATAGTCCGTTTGAGCTGATCTTTGGGCACAATGTACGAGGTCCTCTTCGGGTGCTCAAAGAAGGATGGATGGGAGAAGACGTTAGCTCAACACTCTACAACCCGTCTTCAAGGTTGCAGGTGGCACGTCAATTAGCCAAGGCTAACCTAAAGACAGCTCAAAATAAGATGAAACAGAGGTATGACAGAAATGCACAATTCCGCTCCATCCATCCAGGAGACAAGGTGTTGGTGCAGGAACCTATACCTGGCCACACCTTGAAAGCTAGATTTACGGGACCTATGCAGATTGTAAGTAGATTATCTGATGTAAATTATGTGGTAGCTCCCATTGATAAGACCTCAAAAACTAAAACTTACCACATTAATCAATTAAAATCTTTTCAAATTCTGTCCTCCTTAAGGATCCTAGTCCTTTAATGGAGGGACTATCTGAAACGCAATCAACAAGTTTAACTGACCTTCTACAGTCATATCCTAATATTTTTTTCGGATGTGCCGAAAAAATGTACGTTAGGTTGTTATGATGTAGATGTGGGAAACTCTAACCCTATTAAACTCTCCCCCTACAGAGCTAATCCTGAAAAGCAGAGGCTACTTCAGCAGGAAGTAGAATTTCTGTTAGAGCATGGTTTAGTGGAGGAGTCATCTAGTCCATGGGCTTCACCGTGCATCCTTGTGAAGAAGGCTGATGGAGGGTTTCGTATGTGTACAGACTACCGTAAGGTGAATGAGTTCACAATTATAGATGCTTACCCTCTTCCTCGTCTAGATGACGTAATTGACTTTGTGGGTAAAGCTACTTTTGTGTCCGAGTTAGATCTCCTTAAAGGTTACTATCAGGTACCTTTGACGGATAAGGCGAAGGAAATCTCTGCCTTCGTAATTCCAGGAGGTCATTATCAATACACAGTTACCCCCTTCGGAATGAAAAATTCCTCCTCTTCATTCCAGAAACTTATCCATCAGGCTATTAATGGACTTAAGGCACGGCAGCGTACCTAGATGATATTGTTGTGGTGTCTGATACTTGGGATCAACACCTACTTAGACTTAAGGCTCTTTTTGAGACCTTTCAGAGTTCCCATTTAACAGTTAATTTATCTAAATCTTCCTTTGGCCAGGCCACTATCACTTTTCTAGGCCATGAAGTAGGTAGTGATAAAGTTGCTCCTAAACTTGCTAAAGTTCTTGCTATTAAAGATTATCCAGTTCCTCATGATAGGAAATCTCTTCAGCGTTTCCTAGGCATGATAGGATTTTACAGAAGATTCTGTAAGAATTTCTCAGATATTGTAGCCCCTCTTACCTCTCTTACCAGTCACAAAGTTCCCTTTAATTGGACCCCAGATTGTAACTATGCTTTTGACAAAGCAAAAAGATTGTGTACTGCACCCATTCTTTTGTCTCCAGACTTCTCCAAACCTTTTTCATTACAGATTGATGCTTGTGAGTCTGGGGTTGGGGCAGTACTATTGCAAAACGGGAACGAGGAGTTGCAGCCTGTAGCCTTCTTCTCTGCCAAATTCCAGCCACATAGGAGGGCGTACTCTACCATTGAAAAAGAAGCCCTCGCACTGGTACTGGCTTTGGAGCATTTCGATGTTTATGTGGGCCAGACATCGCAGGTGGTCACCGTCTACAGTGATCACAATCCTCTAGTATATCTCCAAACCATGAAGAACCACAACACAAGGCTCATGCGCTGGACACTAAGGCTGCAGCCCTATAATATTACTATTAAACATATTGCCGCCAAAGAAAATATGTTGCCAGACTGGAAATATAAACACATATGCAGTATAATGTGATCCTTTATTGACTACGTTTCGCCCACACAGTGGGCTTTTTCAAATCACAAACAGATCTACCTGGGGAGGAAGGGACGCGAGTATTTGTAGTCAGGTTCAGAATGCTGAGGTCAGGTGGAGGATGCTGCATCTGATGATGTACCGAGTGAAGTTATAGAGTCTAAAATCTTGGGTAGCTTGGAAATGAGATTGGATAAGTTTCTGAGCAGACCTTCTACAGTGTTCTTCCATTCCTGTGTTCTTATGTGGGATACCGATGAAGAAGTTTCTTGGCAAGTGGTTCAGCTATGTTATAGAAGCCACTATTCTGGTTGAAGTTGGCGGATATAGAAAAAAGTGATGATTCCAGGATTCTTCGGTATTGAGTGTTGTCTTCTGTGGCGATAAGTCTTGAGTTTCTGAAGTTCATCAAGTGGTTGTGTGAATTACGGTGTTGTACACAGGCATTCCTTGTGTCGTCAGACCTGCTTGTGTATTTGTATTCTGAAATGCGTGTTTGGAGGTCCCTTGATGTTTCGCCAATGTATAACTTGTTGCAGTCATTACAAGGGATTAGGTATACCCCTGCAGAGTGTGGAAGCTTGTCCTGTCTATCACTGGTAATGTCCTTGATGGTCGTGGTTGTGGAGGTAGATACTTGGAATGAGGTATTGAAAAAGATGTTGGAAACGTGTTTGGCAATGGAGTTGGTGGGGAGGACTATGTATCTCTTCTCGGCAGTCTTCTCTGGGTGTGTTGAAGATGTTTAATGCCCGTCGTCTGCAGTCTCTGATGAAGTGACGAGGATAGTAGAGTTTAGAGAATACTTGTTCAATTATCGTGCATTCTTCATCAAGAAACTCATTGCTGCAGATTCTGAGTGCATGCAGGAAGAAGCCTACAATTACACAACGTTTGGTTTTGGTGTCGTGGTGAGACTAAAAGTGGAGAAGATCGTTTTGGTTGGTGGGTTTTTGATAGACTTTAAAACGAAGTTCGTGGTCAGCTTTGCAGAGCAGAACATCAAGGAAAGGAAGAGTGTTGTCGACTTCTTCTTCAAGTGTGAACTGGATTGAAGGCTCGACCTGGTTGAGCTTGTCTTGGAGAGCTTGAACGTTGAAACGTTTAGGAGTTATGAGGAGAATGTCGTCAACATAACAGAGCCAGGTGATAGACGAAGGAATAATGGTGGAGAAACGTTCGTCTTCTAGATGTTCCATGTATAGGTTCGCCAGGACCGCACTGAGTGGCGAACCCATGGGTAGTCCAAACGTCTGCTGAAAGAGGTGATTTTCGAAAGAGAAACACGTAAGGCCAACACATAGTTCAACAAGGTCGATGAAATCGCTGGCTGGAATGGGAAGATCAAGTGAATCGTCAATTTTCCTGCGCAAGAGATCGATGGCTTGTGTAGTAGGTACTTTGGTGAATAGGGAAGTCACGTCAAGGCTGGAAAGTTTCTTGTTCCTGATGTTGATGTTGCGAATGCGATTGAGAAGATCACCCGTGTGTTTGAGATGTGCTGGACTGATAGTGCCCAAGAGTTTAGAGAGGTGTTTTGCGAGAATTCCTGAGAGCTGGTGGGGAGCACTGCCTATTCCCGAGGATATGGGCCTCAGTGGGATACCAGGCTTGTGAGTTTTTGGCAGGCCGTACATTCTGGCAGGTCTGGGGTTGCTGGGCATGGTGTGCAGAAGTTTCTTCCCTTGTTCTGAACCCCTCAGAATGCGGCGAGTCCTTTGAAGAAAAGTTTTAGTAAGGTTGTCCACTTGGTTAGTTGTGAGAGGTTTGTAGGTATCTGGGTCATTAAGTAGATTGAGCATTTTGTTCCTGTAATCGTCAGTGTTCATGATAACAACACCACCTCCTTTATCAGCGGTGGTGACCCTGATGGTCGTGTCTTCTGCTAAACCTTTGAGTGCATTGATGTAACGTCGAGGTATGACTGGGGAGCTGCGTGTTGAGATGGCTGCTGAGATGATGCCTTGAAGATAGCCTTTTTGGAAGTCGGAGTCATTGTGTCTGTAGTTTTTGGCGATGAAATTGAGGTATTGTTTTGTTTTCGTAATTCCTGTTGCGAATTTGAGGCCTAAGCTGAGGGCTTCAGTTTCTGTGGTTGACAGTGGACGAGATGAAATATTTTGAATAATTTCAGGTCTTCCTAAACTTTTCCAATTACTATTATCGCAGAGTGTTCGTAGTTTCCTAGTAAGTCTGATCTTCTGTTGAACATTCGCTGTGGTAACTCTGCTGCGAATGATTTCGGCGGTGCGTCTGTTCATGTTGTCCCAGAGTGTTGTGCCTAGTGTTCTGGCTTGGAGAAAAGCTTCCTTTGTAACATTGTTTAAGTCATCTGCACACTCTTCAAGGTAGGTCCGAGCTGTAGCGGAGAAAGGTGGTTTGATGTTGACAATTTGAGGAGTAGATCTTGGTAAGACCATTTCTTGGATGCAATCACGAAGAAAATTGTGTCTGTTGCGAAGTGAGTAAGCTTTTAGAAGAAGGTCCAGGTATTCTCTGTGTGAAGGATCCATTTTTACTGCAGTGTTTGGCACGATGGAAATAAATGGTATAAAATACCGACACAATGGAAATATAAACACATATGCAGTATAATGTGATCATTTATTGACTACGTTTCGCCCACACAGTGGGCTTTTTCAAGTCACAAACAGATCTACCTGGGGTGGAAGGGACGCAAGTATTTGTAGTCAGGTTCAGAATGCTGAGGTCAGGTGGAGAATGTTTGGCAATTGAGTTGGTGGAGAGGACTATGCATCTCTTCTCGGCAGTGTCTTCTCTGGGTGTGTTGAAGATGTTTAATGCCCGTCGTCTGCAGTCTCTGATGAAGTGACGAGGATAGTGGAGTTTAGAAAATACTTGTTTAATTATCGTGCATTCTTCATCAAGAAACTCATTGCTGCAGATTCTGAGTGCACGCATCAGAGACTGCAGACGACGGGCTTTAAACATCTTCAACACACCCAGAGAAGACACTGCCGAGAAGAGATACATAGTCCTCCCTACCAACTCCATTGCCAAACACGTTTCCAACATCTTTTCCAATACCTCATTCCAAGTATCTACCTCCACAACCACGACCATCAAGGACATTACCAGTGATAGACAGGACAAGCTTCCACCCTCTGCAGGGGTATACATAATCCCTTGTAATGACTGCAACAAGTTATAAGTTGGCGAAACATCAAGGGACCTTCAAACATGTATTTCAGAACACCAATATGCAAGCAGGTCTGACGACACAAGGAATGCCTGTGTACAACACCGTAATTCACACAACCACTTGATAAACTACAGAAACTCAAGACTTATCGCCACAGAAGATAACACTCAATACCGAAGAATCCTGGAATAGTCACTTATTTCTATATCCGACAACTTCAACCAGAATAGTGGCTTCTATAACATAGCTGAACCACTTGCCAAGAAACTTCTTCATCGCTATCCCACATAAGAACACAGGAATGGAAGAACACTGTAGGTCCGCTCACAAACTTATCCAATCTCATTTCCAAGCTACCCAAGATTTTAGACTCTATAACCCCACTCGGTACATCATCAGATGCAGCATTCTCCACCTGACCTCAGCATTCTGAACCTGACTGCAAATACTCGTGTCCCTTCCACCCCAGGTAGATCTGTTTGTGACTTGAAAAAGTCCACTGTGTGGGCGAAACGTAGTCAATAAAGGATCACATACTTGTTCAATTATCGTGTATTCTTCATCAAGAAACTCATTGCTGCAGATTCTGAGTGCACGCATCAGAGACTGCAGACGACGGGCATTAAACCTCTTCAACACACCCAGAGAAGACACTGCCGAGAAGAGATACATAGTCCTCCCCACCAACTCCATTGCCAAACACGTTTCCATCTTTTCCAATACCTCATTCCAAGTATGTACCTCCACAACCACGACCATCAAGGACATTACCAGTGATAGACAGGACAAGCTTCCACACTCTGCAGGGGTATACATAATCCCTTGTAATGACTGCAACAAGTTATAAGTTGGCGAAACATCAAGGGACCTCCAAACATGTATTTCAGAACACCAATACGCAAGCAGGTCTGACGACACAAGGAATGCCTGTGTACAACACCGTAATTCACACAACCACTTGATAAACTACAGAAACTCAAGACTTATCGCCACAGAAGACAACACTCAATACCGAAGAATCCTGGAATCATCACTTATTTCTATATCCGACAACTTCAACCAGAATAGTGGCTTCTATAACATAGCTGAACCACTTGCCAAGAAACTTCTTCATCGCTATCCCACATAAGAACACAGGAATGGAAGAACACTGCAGAAGGTCTGCTCACAAACTTATCCAATCTCATTTCCAAGCTACCCAAGATTTTAGACTCTATAACCCCACTCGGTACATCATCAGATGCAGCATTCTCCACCTGACCTCAGCATTCTGAACCTGACTACAAATACTCGTGTCCCTTCCACCCCAGGTAGATCTGTTTGTGACTTGAAAAAGCCCACTGTGTGGGCGAAACGTAGTCAATAAAGGATCACATTATACTGTATATGTGTTTATATTTCCATTGTGTCGGTATTTTATACCATTTATTTCCATGTTGGCAGACTCTTTATCTACTAGAGTCTAACAAGATTATTTATTAGGTTAGGATGTTATATTATTTGTGGTAACCTCTTTTCACGCTCTTTTTTTTTTATCCCCTGGTGTGGGGTTTTTTTTTTAGTAAGGTGATTCGGGCTACCGTCCGCCTGTATCTTGGGCCTATGGTAGCTCGATTGACTGCTGTCTCACTCTGAGTTTAGGGTTTGGCTTTTGGTCACGAGAAAAGCTGAGCTCTATCTAAGAGTTGGATGATGGAGAGGAAAGGCAGTCCCATTATTTTGTGCCATAGCGGCACTGTTACCACTGGGAGGTGGCAGCCTAATCCTGAGCCTTCTCGGGGTGGGGGTGTGGCATGCAAAGAGTACGTAACCTTTATTCGGCGCATGTACACACCCTCATTTACAGGCTATCTCCCCCAACCAGCGAACCAGGTTACTGAGAGTTGATGATGGGGCCCCGTTGTTCAACTAGTGACCAGGTTCCAGCCAATAAAAAGATGGTTTTGGCAATCGCAGAGGTTATGTGGGTACCACTCTCCTGTCTGCCCTTGTCATTCCCATTCTAGAGTTGGTTGAAGCACGGTCTGCTATTTTGTGGCTTCTATTTCTGCCTTGCTTACCGTGGAGTGCACTAATAGCTATCACTGTATATAGTGTACATATTGCTGTTCTAAATTGGTGAAGGATAATATCAAAACTTTTCTGCAGTGTTTATTTTGCTCCCTTTACACCCAGGATAACAGGCCATTTTGATTCCTGGGTTGTAATAACATAAGTGCTCATACTGTCCATTGCAGAAAGAACTGCACAGTCCGGGAAGCCCTTCCACCCTGGAGCTTGCCACTAATTGCAATAATGTGGTTACTTTCCTACGTTTCCTAAACTTACACAAGACATACCCAGATGGTTTATCACCCCACAACACATCCTCCAACCCCGATTGAAACCGGACCACATCAAATCAGTCGTTATGAAGATCCGCAATCCTACCTTGAAGAAGTACGATGTCCTTCCCTCCTACCCCCTCTCGTAACAAGCCTGCAACTGGCCCTCCAAATAGTTCTGCAATCCATAATACCATCTCACCTCCACACATCCCTTAACCCTATAAAAATCCCAAATCCCCGGCTTTGCCCTCAACTTTCACCAGTCTATAAGCTGCATTGCCCGATCCCTTGCTTCCCAAACCACCACTCCTCAAAGCCTGTACCCCCACCCTTTTCCCTAAGCAGCCGCACGTTCAACTTCCAGTAACCGGGGCAAATATGCACAGCACCCTCCCATGACAGATCTACTATCTCCACCCTATGATCCGAAAAACCCACATCAAATGTCTGCACCCAACCACCTCCAACCCCTGCACGATGTAAATTCTGTCTAGTCTTGCCGCATAACCCCTATGGCCGAACGTGTGTTCCACCATATAACTTTCCCCCCTGCAACATCTACGACACCCACGTCCCTCAACACATCCCTCAGGACACTTAAAACACAACCCGCCCCCCTCGGTTCCACGTCCTGGCCATGTATCACACAGTTCCAATCCCCACCTATGATCGCAATGGCAGGCAATCCCCTCAAATGATACAATAATTTGCCCCTCACAAAATCCACCTTCACTCGCACATTACTCGATGCTGGCATATACACTCCTATAAAGCACACCCTTCTCTCACCCCATACCCCATCCACCCACACAACCCTCCCCCTCCTCCCAATTTGTGACATGCAAGGGGCTGGTCTCCTTTATCGCTACCACCACCCACCTTTCAACTAACATACAACGTATACCCGTTCAACTGCAACTCACTACCAAACTTATGATTGTGCTCTTGCAAAAAACACATGTCCACCTTAAATCTATGCAAAAACCAAACTAACCACACAGTTTTGATCTCAGACCTGAGACCATTCACATTAAGGGTGACACACCTGAAATATTATAGAAACGGCGGCTTCCCTCTATGCCGCTGTAGCTTACCTACCACATCTTTACCAGTACGTCGACCAGACACCTCACCTGACTTTCTCTGGACCCCCTCCTCCCCTCAAGGAAGGTTCCTTGATGTTGGTGAGGGGCTCTTGATTTAGGGAATTGGATCTGTGCTCCAGTTCCCCGAATTAAGCCTGAATGCCTTCCACATCCCCCCACCCAGGCGCTGTATAATCCTCCGGGTTTAGCGCTTCCCCTTGATTATAATAATAATAATGGACCCCCTCCTCTCCCCTCCCCCATTCACTGCATAACTGTCTCCACTGGCTCCTGGTCCAATGGCACCTCCTCCATTGCCCAAGCTTTTTTCTCCAACCTCTGCCCCGGCGTGAGAACCTCTTCGACCCCAGCAGTCCCAGCTGTCCTCTTCCTAGAGCCGCCACCCACACACATGTCCACGTCTGAGGAATTCTCCTCGTGGACCTCCACCTCCGCCACTCGTGCCAAGCAAGTCCCACTCGAGGTCCTTACATCAGGCGACTGGTCCTCCATCATGTCGGCCTCGCCAACACTTAAGGCACAGGTTCCTGAGCCACCCAAAAAACCTTGTATCACCTCCTCCAGGAAGCCATCCTGAGGCACTTCATCCTGTCCTGTTGGAGCCCCCAACATCCCTGTCGACTTCCCCGACTCCTCTGGGAATGTGACACACGTCTCGGCCGTCCGTTCCTTTTGCTCAACCTCCTCACTCCAATGACCCATCGACCTTGCTTCCCCATCTCCCATCTCCGACACCAACTCACAAGGACGCTGCTCCACAGCTGCCATCCCATGCTCCCTGGGAGCCTGTCTCCTAGGACACTGTGCTGCCATATGATTGTAAGAGTTACACAAATGGCAGGTCCGTCTCTGGACGGCATAGTACGTGAAGACCTGCGTCCTGTAACCCACCAACGTGACGTAGGACGGTATAGGCCAAGCCAGAGTCATTTTGAGGGTATAAGAACCCTCCGGTAGTCCCTCATATGGCCCATCCTTCCATACTCCTATCGTAGCAGAATGGACCTTTCCATAACTGTTGAACGCCTCTTGTATGCCATACACAGTCGCCTCAAAAGGTACGTTTCGCACCTTCACCCACATATAGTACTTAGATATGTCGTGCAAGATGACGTCCACCGCCGAGTTCACAGACATTCTCCGCTCTTGATACTCGTCGACGATCCTGTCGTAGAAGCTGGCCTGGTTCAATTTCATGAAGACCCTGGACATCCTGTTCAAAGTCACACCACATACTTTTTCACTGCGAACACCTGATGATGGCCGGTAGCAAGACGTTCATTGTAGCACCACTGAGCGTGCCACGTACCAGCTCAATACAAACTGTGTTGATTCTCCATCCTCCTCGATCCGCCATCTTGGCGTAGATGCAAAAAGTCACCACCAGAGGGCAGGTGTAGCAGACCTGGCAAGTGTCCTCTCTCCCCGGAGGTCGAGAGACAAATGTAAAACAATTACAGATTTCTGTTTTACACTCACTTGGCAGGACGGTAGTACCTCCCTGGGTGGTTAATGTCTACCAACCTACCGACCTACTACCTACATATGACCCTGCTTATTGAGCATGGGAACGTTAAGTTTGTATTATAGTCAAGTCACATATCAATATAAATTTAAGAGTGACTTCTTAGGCGAAAGAGGATTTTGTCAACATAGTTTATAATCCTCACAAATTCTATTTATTATAAATTAATCTAATTTATACAGCCCTGAATTTATATTCATATTACACTCGGAACATGGATAAACAGGGAATTTTACTCTTGTCCAGTTATAATGCTATATTTATGTTGATGAAATCTTGGTTCAAGACTTTTTCCAGTTTCCTCGCAATAAACTTTATTAGTATATTTTATGGGGAATCTTATAGACAGTCATTAGCATTGGGGGGGGGGGGGAATTCTTAATCAATTTTTCTAATGAAACAAGATTTTAATGAACCAAGATTTTTAATTACAACTTGGATTTTGAAGCTCTTCATCAGTAGTAGACTTGGTCAGTGAAGCAGTAGGTATGCTGTAAAACATCCCCTACTACAACTTCTGCTATTCATTCTTTGACTTCTGCTACACTTCTTCCACTAATACTATCTCTGCTGCTACCATTATTACTATTACTACCACTGTTGCTGCTTATTCTATTACCACTGCACTTTCCTTTCATCTCCCTCTTCCTATCCTGTCTTCTGCCTTTCTCTTCTTTTTCTCACTTGTTTGTGACCTGACAATGGTCACAGAGACACCGACTCGTCATCCAGGTTTTCTCTAAGTGTCTATATTCAAGTCCTCAGATCTAAAAGACGAAAGTCAGCACGATTTTAGTTTGAAGAGACATCTGATAAAATCACCTTAATCTCCGCCACTATTTTTCATATAAACACGCTTATTTTTAATATTTATTTAACCAGTCGGGTACTGCTTTATTATAGCACCATAACTTTTTATATATTAAGATGGTCTAACACTGCGTGAAGATAAACTGTATGACAACCACATAGGTTACTGTTCATTCTAGTTGTGGCATTGTTTTTTGTTAGTAAGAAGTCTTCAGCATTGCTCAAATAAGCTATAACTTCGTAAGCTTTAGCGGAAGCAACTCAGAAGAAATTTAATGTGTATCTATTTCTTCCTATCCTATCTGTCTGAGATATGTAATTTGATGAAATTTGGAAAGCTCAGTGGGAAAAAAAATAATTCCAAGTTTGTCACATCTCTGGAGGTATTTTAAATTCCAGTCTAATTTAAGTTTCCATGCCTCTTGTACAAACATTTTGCCTTTGATAGTATTTGGAGGTAGAGAGAAGGTTCAGTGGCTCAGTGGTTTACAGAACTGCGATACCTCCGACAATTAAACTACATCGAGTTTACTATAAAGTTATTGTTTATTTATTGAAGGCTCAAAGTTTCGTATATATGTTCCGAACCAGTCCTAGAATATTATTGCATTAGGAAACCTCTTCAGGAAACTCCGTCCTAATGATTTCCCTTAATTATAATCAATACGTGTTCTTCGTCCTATGTTTACTCTATGACGTAAGCTTGATGGGATCAGATAAGACTCCGGCACGTCTGATTAATGTATCCTCTAGGCACTTGCTATGGGATGCGAGTGTTTTAAAAGCATATCTATGTGTACTGAAAGATAGATGTAACGAATCAGCAACGTTCAGATGTAGTGACAGTTCTTGTCAGTAGGCAGATCATGAGTGCTAATGCATCACTTGTCCAGAAATAAATCGCCTCAGGCCCTTATCATACACATGTACAGTATCTCACCTGAAGTACAGGCGAAGTCCTCTTTTCCACCCTTGTTTCTAATTAGACACGCATCCTGCTCAAAGGATCTTCCTGTCTACACACGCACAAAATGTTATACTATTAGATGGGAGCAACAAGACATTCAATCCTTTGTTTACATTGTTTCTCGATGTAAAGAAGATATTACAACCCAGGAGTCCCAAAGGCCTGTTATCCTGGGTGTAAAGGGAGCAAAATAAACACAGCAGAAAAACTTTTGACTTATATTATCCTTTACCAATTTAGAACAGAAGTGTGTACACTATATACACTATGTACAACAATAGGTATTAGTGCACTCCACGGTAAACAAGGCAGAATAGAAGCCACTAGAGAGCAAACTTTGCTTCAACCAGCTCTAGAATGGGAATGACAAGGGCAGATGGGTGAGTGGTACCCACATCACCTCTGCGATTGCCAAAACCATCTTTTCATTGGCTGGAACCTGGGTACTGATTGAACGACGGGGCCCCATCGTTAACCCTTAGCCCATGGTTCGCTGGCTGGGGGAGATAGCCTGTCAATGAGGGTGTGTACATGCGCCGAATAAAGGTTACGTACTCTTTGCATGCCACAGAAGATGAATGATTGTGACTCATGAATTTGTAAACATTATATAATTACTGTGTTCCACTAGTTTTGATAAAATATGAGATATCGACTTATATAATGGCACCACAATCACCGTGTCAGGTAGGTGAGGTAACATTAGTAGAGAGGTTAAGCAGGGCGACCCTCTGTCATATATAATGCTTAACATGGTGATGAATGAAGTGTTAATTGCCCTGGATGACAACTTTGATAAGCTGCTTCAAGGAGATGACAAATGTATTCTGACATTGGCCTTCTCTGAAGACATGGTGTTGCTGGCGGAGACCGACACCGGTCTGAATATACAATTTACGATCTTGAAGAATTTAGCTGATAAGAGCTTAGAACCGAATCTGCAAAAACATGCAACCCTTAAATTCAGAACTGCTCCTAGGAAGAAGGAATGGTGTGTCGATATAGTTAGATAAACATAATCTGGAGAAGCTCTAATTAGTCAAACCGCTCCAACAAATCAGTGTATAAATATCTTGAGATGTACTTTTCCTCAAGTAGGAGAGGGAAGCCCCCTTCTAGATAAGTTTAATGAGCGTTTAAATAATTTCAATAATGCTCTCACATGCCATAAAAGTTAAGCAAACTGCCTGAACTCGCTACAAGGTAAGCAACACCAACTAATACAAGCCTTAGCAGCAGTGCACCCAAATACCATGCTTGTGATAAGAGTACTTAGCAGTAGTTTCTGGTATCCTTTCCTGGTGATGCAAGTCTGAAAGAACATCCATTAGTTCATCAGGTCCATGACTGGATAAGAAATGGCTACTCACTAACGAAAGGAGAGCATAATTATTGTTACGACTTTGATGTCGTAACTTAAATAATATGTTCCTGGCTCCTAAAGGCTGCTCACACTGTTATCTAGGGGTTATAAAATTACCCTGAAAAAAGACAGCAAACCTTGGGCCAGCATGTACTCAAATTAAATAATGAAGCATGAGTGCAAATAATTAACGTTGTATAAGGACACAAAATCTCATCTGTACAAAAATATGTATAATATTAATACTAACTTACATACAACTTACAATCTACTTCAAAAAAAAAAACACACTCCATTTCACATTAGCATACTGCTACTAATGAGTTAAAGAAAATTAATGAACATGAGGGTCCATGACACCCCCTTCCTTTCTGCAGCCTACAGTGGAAACACAGGTCCCTGCATACTAGGGCTTTACAAATAAACATGAGAGCACCAGAAAATACACAAAATAGAATACACTAAAAAACTTACCAAAATTACCTAGTCAAACTACCGCCCAAACATGATCACTTCACCCCGTCACCACCAGTCTGGTACTGACCTAAACATACCTCTCATCTGCTCCTGTCCTGGCCACTGCCTGACTGACAGGAATAAAACACATTCGCTTTCCGTATACTACACGGAAAATGACATGATATATGGAGCGTTATTTTATATAAATATTTTTCTGTAGTACACTGCATAACAATTACTGTATATAGAACGCATGGGCAAACTGCGGCTCCCACAGCTACACTGTGCGGCTCCCGAGACAGTATTGAGTCTTATTGTCATTTTTCCTATAAATTTTATAATAATATGTAACAATATTATTGTGTGTGTGTGTGTGTGTGTGTGTGTGTGTGTTTCGTACCGAATAGGTAAAACTGGCCAATTAGCAAGAACTCATTTAAAATTAAGTCCTTTCTAAAATTTTCTCTTATACTTTTAAATGTATATATTTTTTAATTATGTTATTGTAAAAATTAATAATTTTGTACCAAAAGAACCTTAGAAAAGTTACCTAACATTATAACACGCAAAATTTAATTTAGCCTAATCCAACTAAATATACTTTAGATAAGTTTAGAATAATTTAATAATTACACACACACACACACACACACACACACACACACACACACACACACACACACACACACACACATTTATATATTATATTATTGTAACCACGAACGAGTGGTATTGGTCAATAACGCTGCACTACCCAGTACAACCCATGTTGTACTGGCCCGCCTTATGGTGAGCTAGAATCACATGACCCACAGGGCCACCCAATCCTACCTCCTGTGGGTTAAGGCGTCATGTGGTTCTAGCTCACCATGAGGCGGGCCAGTACAACATGAGTTCGAGTCCTTGGCTAGTGCGGTACTGTTATTGATATATATATATATATATATATATATATATATATATATATATATATATATATATATATATATATATATATACATACATATATATATATATATATATATATATATATATATATATTTTATATATATAAATATAAAATATATATATATATATATATAGATATATATATACATATATATATATACATATAAAATATATATATATATATATATATATATATATATATATATATATATATATATACATACACACACACACTCACACACATATATATATATATATATATATATATATATATATATATATATATATATATATATATATATATATATATATATATCATGTATACTAGTATATGTGTCCATCGAAAAATTTAAACAAAAATCTTCTGATCATAAATATAAATGAATAAGTTTTGCAGCCTTTAAGCGCAACTTACCTTCTCTTTTACCACCCTTCAACCCCCCCCCCCCCCATTCGTGTAATTAACATTATCTTTTCAAACATCCATACGCATTATGTATCTAAATTACGGTTTAAACTCGCTAAACATAATCAAAACATGCTTTAAACAAGTATGGATGATGCAACTGGGTTCTGCGCTGTCACTCTACACACTAGTTAAACGCTTGCGGCGGCGCTAGCAGAACATAGCTAGTGCAGTGTAAATAAGTACTTTTCTGATTAATAAATACATAAGAATGATTTGAGTTAAAGTTATAAAACTTTGTTTGAAATGACTGAGCAACAGAAGAATATAAAACGGAAATGCGAATAAGAAAAGTGTTTAACCATTAATAGGAGGACGATTTTGCTTTTACTTAACTGTTAAGGCTAAAATGGCTGTGTGCCTTATCTGTCATGCAACCATCAGCCACTTTAAAGCCAGTAATTTAAAGCTACTGAAACTAATTTTGTTGTAGCTTGGAATACTGCTCGAAGTTAACTACCTTATATTCATGGAGAATTTGTAAAAAAAGGCTATTAGTGGTGTGATTGCAATTCTCGCTCTAGAGAACTCAAAACTTAAAAAGTCAATAGGACAAATTCCTCTCTCCCACCGCCCCACTGGGAGACGCATTTCCGAAATTAGTTCTGCAGTAGTATGTTCACTGCAGAGTGATCTGAAAAGCTGCGTTGCTTTCAGCTTAGCATTGGATGAATCTACAGACATTCAAGATATCCCTCAACCAGCTTATTTGCTTTCTATGTTACATAAAAACATAAGAACACTACAACAGGCCTATTGGCCTATGCGAGGCAGGTCCAATTCTCCCACCGGCTTAAGCCAATGCCTTGACCTAGTCAGGTCAGACACATCACTTAAGGGAGGAGCACGGTATCCGACCTAGTAGCACAAGCCAGTTAGGTCCAACTCACACCCACCCACACCAACTCATATATTTATCCAACCTATTTTACAGATGATGGAACTGTAAAAGAACAATTCTTTGACCTGATAAGCTTAAAGGAAACCACAAAAGGCATTGACATAATAAATGCATTTAACAAAACTTTATTAAATGCTATTGTGGGTTAAAATACTGGCGTAGTTAGTTAATTGACACATGATCTCAACTATCCTGAGTGTCTCATTATCCTTTGTATCATCCAACTTGAGCATTTAGTAAGTAAACACTTCAAGTTCAACAGTGTCATATATTGTGTTTTAGAAATTATGAATTTCCTTCTGACTAGTGCAAAAATACACTGTGAATTCAGAAATTTTATTGAAGAGGTGGAGCTTGAAGCCAGTTGACCTTTCATTCTACTGTATTGTAAGATGGCTATCAATTACCACTTTTTTTTAATCAGTTTGTTGCTCTTTCTGAGCCAATTATTTTTTATGAAAGAATAGAAAAAAGAAGATCAGGAATGGGTACAGGAACTGGTGTTCTTTACAAATGTAATGCAACACTTCCAATATTTAAATCTGGCACTTCAAGGAAGGAAAAAAAATAGTACAGAACCTGCCCAATCAGTTTTCAGTTTTCAGAATAAAATAAAGTTTCTGACAACGTTAAATCAGACGATGAGCTGCAAGCTAGGGAACTCAGCCTTTGCAATTATGAGAACTCTGCATAGCCAGAAGTAGACGCACAGCCTATTACCCCTGAATATAGTCTTGGGAACTGTTGACATTACGTGGAGGGGGCATTATATTAATGAAACATGTGGCTTATGTGGCAATTATCCGGCTGTATGTTGTTCAGGTTATGGAAAGGTCGGTAGCAAAAGGGAGGGTGCATGCTCGGTAGGGTGCAGGTGAGCCTCGTTAGCCTTACTGTCTAGATGGAAAGATAGATGGCCAGCTGCTCAATAATGTCTAACGAATTTGACACGAGTTCCGTCTGTGGCTAAAAGGAAGAAGAAAAAAGTAAAGTAGTGTCATGTCAGGGGCTCAGGTGTGTATCAACATGCCATAACTGGATGCTGTTTATCTCCTTTCAAAAGTCCCATTTACATATATCAAGTGTGCTAGAACATGATTCTGGTAATGTGTCCATGAGCCAGATGTTTGCAGAAACTAACTCTAGTAAGTGTTACAGTGTTCTGTGTATTTGATGAATATTCTTTACAGAGCCCTTAACTGGAATTTACCTGGGGAGGGTTTCGGGGTTCAACGCCCCCCTCGGCCCGGTCATGGAAGTGCTCACTAAGTGGTTCAGAGGCATAGTGAGACTGGCAATTTTGTGTGGAAAGCTTACATTAAATCTGAATAATAAGTCAGAGTGAGCCAAGTAAGTAGTATCCTTGACAAGTTGGTCTTTCAAGAACCAGATAGAGTTCTACAAGCCAAAAGTCGTTCCATGAAGGTGGGGTACCTAGATCCATGGTCCTAGAGGCTCATAGTGAACCAATGAACAGTAATTATTATTAATAATCACTAATGAGTGCATCATTATTGAGTAAATTGGGTGGTCCTGCAAGTAATTAAGCACAAAACATCTTTATAATCAATGTGCAATTTGCTGTATGTATACAGCACAGATGATGTTCTTTGTCCACATAGTGTATTACAAAGAACATTATTTTGAATCACCTTTTCTGTATTTGTGAATCTGGTCACTTGAATTTTTATCCAGCGGATGGAGGGATGAAAATGTCCACCCATCTTCTCTTCAAAGTAGATTCAGAGTAACAGCAACGTGGCTGCTCTAGCCCCTTGGAACCAAAGCAAACCTGATCCGTCTTGAGTTTTGCCCACGAGAGAGGTGGTGGCACCAGCATGTGGGATAATGTGTCTAACAAATTTTAAAGTAACTTTTTACGTATATGAAAGAAGAAATACTAAGAAAAGATGTGGTGCCCACGTTTTAAAGAACACATGAAAAAATTGAAAAGGTACAAAGGTGTACCTAACGGTTAACTTGTTCAAAACATGCGAATTACGATGAAAGGCTGTAAGCACTGAAGGTGCCCAATGCTGGATGAAAAGAGGAAGCAGGACACATGATAACTACATATAAGATATTTCTGCACCTTCAAGAAAGATAACTAGAGGCCACTGTCATAAACTGAGGAAAAAATGGAGCTGAAGGGATTCTTGGAATCTTTTCTTCTCAAATAGTGGTAGATCAATGGGATGAAATAAAAACGAGGTAACAAGTCCTTCAGCTATTGATATATTAAATATATGATGAACAATTTAGTTATGGTAGGACATCAATAGCTTAGCTCAGCTCCTGTAGCTCCAGCTAGGTAACACATCATGTGTGATGAAATATGACGTAGCAAACATTGCTAGCTTTTACTTCCACTATGTAAGTCTCGTGTAGAAGAGGGCAGCAGCACTTTGTTGACGTATCCACTTCTGCTGAGCAATAAAACAAAGATCAGGACGGAGACGCTGTATTTGAAGTGATCAGGGTTCCTGGACCGAAACGTCATCGGTAAAGGTGTTCTAGGCGTATGAGTCAATAATAATAATAATAATAATAATAATAATAATAATAATAATAATAATAATGATAATTTCTTTATTTCTAACAGTACATGTACAAGGTATACAGGCCTAGCTGACATCAATGACATACTACTGTATAGAAAGCCCATTGTTATGCAGAACATTTAGGGCAAATTAGGTAACTTTTGTCCCAGGATGCGACCCACACCAATCGACTAACACCCAGGTACCCATTTTAACTGATGACTGAACATGGACAACAGGTGTTTCCACCCTTGCCGGGAATCGAACCCGGATCTTCACCGTGTGAAGTGAAAGCTTTGCCACCAGGCCACGGGCTGCTCTCTATTTCCCTTTATTACTCAATCAGGTCACAATAAAACTATCCAGTGCGAAGCGTTGCCAATAAAAAAAAGGTTCGCACCATCTTTCTACCACACTTGTAGCTATACCAGCTATTCTACATCTACAAATTCCCCATGAAGAATAATTTAAGTCGAATGCTCTCACTTTAGCACAGGGCATCAATCATAGAACCAACAGCATGAGCCACTTCATCCTATCTAGGAAATGCATTCATAATTGTGTGGAAATAGAAGTCGAGGTTAAGTGATGTGCTGAGACAGTCTGCAGCAGAGGAGAATGAAGAAGAAACAGTGACAACTTTCTCTCTCTTATTTAAACAAGGGTTTTCCATAGTTTGCCTAAGAGGTCCTGCTTTTATTTATAAGCTGTTACCTACTGCACCTAATTGAAAAACCTTTTTATTGTTATGTGATGTACAAATAGGGAGTAAGACTGTAGTGTGCGTCAAGCATGTTCTATTTATTCGATGTTCATCACACAGCTATTGGCATGCCCTCTAGACCAGCTAACTGGCAGTTCAAAGTATAGCAGTTAATGAGCTCCACTGCTGAATTTATTGTCCAGTTCCACCTACCAATAAGATAAGTAAGACACATAGGCAACAGTTAGGCATCTTTATTCCGAAACGTTTCGCCTGCATAGTAGGCTTCTTCAGTCGAGTACAGAAAGTAGGCAGGAACAGTAGAGATGTGAAGACGATGTAATCAGTCTACACCCTTGAAGTCGTAGATTTGAGATTGTCAGTCCGTCAGCCTGGAGAAGAGTACTGTTCCATAGTCTGAAACAATGTGAAGGCCAAGCGACAGTGTGGAGACTTGTATACTGTCTGAAGGAGAGGTGCAGAGTAGTAGAGGAAAGAATGTTATCACTGAGAGGTCACGTCCCTCTCAGATCCATTCTCTCTTTCCTCTACTACTTTACACCTCTCAGTCAGACAGTATACAAGTCTCCACACTGTCGCTTGGTCTTCACATTGTTTCATACTATGAACAGTACTCTTCTCCAGGCTGAGGGACTGACAATCTCAAATCTACGACTTCAAGGGTGATGGACTAATTACATCGTCTTCACATCTCTACTGCTCCTGCCTACTTTCTGTACTCGACTGAAAAAGCCTACTATGCAGGCGAAACGTTTCGTAATAAAGATGCCTAACTGTTGCCTATGTGTCTTACCTACCAACCTGTCGGTATTGGATACCATTTTGATATTTACCAATAAGGTAAGCTGCTCCTCATCCATGGTGATGTCACGCCTGCCTGCTTGGCTATGGGGCCAAATCTCACTCTGATCCAGTCCACTCCTGCTGCTCAGAGTGGCTCCTTGCTCTGTCTTATCATTATACTGCTAACTTAATTGTGCAGATATTGTACATATTAGTGAATGAATATAGGAGTAAAGGAAAAAACTACCCCTTCTGTGTTTTCTTCACCATTTTATTGCCAGGTTGCTCGCTATATTGCTGACTTTGGTGATGGCGGGTTGCAACAGGTCTTGAATTGCTATGTTCATAATAAGGATGAAGTTGGAGCCATCTGTTATTCAGCTATTTTATTTGGTCAACTTACTTTATTTCATTGATGTTGTTATGCTGTACGAACACGTTCCATATTCAAGTCATTCTAGGAATAAAATGATCTTACATAAAGTGATATTCCTGAGAAGGATACAGCCAGAGTGAAGTTGCTGTTCGCTGATCTTCCTGTTGTACAGAAGTTGTCTTATCACTGTCCGCAAGGTGGGGCCCAGTGTGGCCCCTTGACAGCATAAACCTTTTATATAAAACGAAGGCCACACAGATTCCTCCGGTATTGAAGGTTATCGTAAAATGACAGATCCATAAAGGCCGGGTCCAGGTGAGAGATGAGTCATTTTGCTCAATTGTTTTCTATTCTTTCAGTAAGATGTACATGAGATGTGGGGGCAAACAATCCAAGAAAATGGAGTGTACTCAAGGTGTGAGCTTACTTGTGCTTAATGTAGAGTCTTGCAACCTCTACTATCGAGCAAATGCGATAAACGTCTAAGTGCATTTAGCATCCTGGCAGCCTTGTTTGCAAGATTTACTAAGTGGTTCTTCATAGTCAGTTTGGAATCAAATTTCTCCCCCAAGGATACAAACCTCATCCCCGGATTCCAACACTCTCCCTTTCATTCCTACCACTGCTCCAGCATTACCGACTCTCTCTCTCTCATTCTCTTGCATTCTTTCTCATTCTCTCTCACATTCTTTCTCATATTCTCTCTCTCTCTCTCTCTCTCTCTCTCTCTGTCTCTCTCTCTCTCTCTCTCTCTCTGTCTCTCTCTCTCTCTCTCTCTCTCTCTCTCTCTCTCTCTTTCTCTCTCTCTCTCCCCCTCTCCAATCTTGCTTTTCGCTTCCCCCGAGAGCGAGGTTATATTCCACATGATGGGATCTTTTTAGCACACGACATTGGATCCGTGATGAGAAACTGCCAGCGGTGTCGTGGAATACGACGCTGTTGGTGATCAGCAACGCACATACACCAACTCCAACACCCCCATAACACACACACACACACACACACACACACACACACACACACACACACACACACCGTACTTAATATCCAGATGCACTGAAATATTTTAGTAAACTTCAGTTTTAGGTCAGTAACTGTGAACATGGGAACACATGAGAAATGTAGACAGAATAGCACTTGGAAATCCACAATGAAGCTTACCAAACCATAACACGGGCGGGATTTGAACCCGCGGTCAGAGAGTCTCAAAACTCCAGACCGTCGCGTTAGCCACTGGACCAGCTAGCCACAATAAGATTCGTTCAACTAGGTATATTTCTACACCATAGGAAGGTTAGCATAGGCACCACTGTGACCACAAATGCAAGTTTTTACAGACGAATCTCCAGCTAGCGTGGCCGTGACGAACTCTAGCTCAAGTCCCTTCACTGCCGTCAACATGACTCACGAAATCGTAATGACACGATTGCAAACAAACCATACCACGGGCGGGATTTGAATCCGAGGTCAGAGAGTCTCAAAACTACAGACCGTCGCGTTAGTCACTGGAATCGTGTCATTACGATTTCGTGAGTCACAATGAAGCTTTCTGCTGAGAACTACAGAGTTCTAACTAAATAGCACACTATCGCATATTTTCTAGGTGTGTGAGTCAAGGACAGAGAAGCAAGGAAAGCTTCTCTCCCACCTTTCACACTTCCCGGTAACTGTCGGCATGAAAACAGGTGGAAAAATATTCCATATATAGAAAAACGGCATAATGCTTACAGGAGAGACGGAAATGGATGGAAGGCAGGAACTACAACTACCTCTATTGCTGTATCTGGCTTAACTACTCCTGTTACATCATTGTTAATTACAGAGTTGTATGTACCAGTGATTCTACAGCACTTCTCGTTACCACTATTGTTACTAACACATCCACCCACTTCTACGGATATTAATATTATCTTGGCGTCTCGTTATTAACTGATCGTTCAGGTGCAGTTGCTAAACATCAGGATTCTGTTGACTTCAGATTTCTACAACCGTGGCTCCAGACGTGGCTTCAGCCGTGGCTCCAGCCGTGGCTCCAGATGTGGCTTCAGCCGTGGCTCCAGACGTGGCTCCAGACGTGGCCCCAGACGTGGCTCCAGACGTGGCTCCAGCTGTGGTTCCAGCCGTGGCTCCAGCGTTGTTTCTGACAGACGAAGCGCTGCAGTGACATTCATTCGGTTTCTCTGTTTGATTTTTATCACTGACATGGCTGAAAAAGTCTTCTTACACAAATAAGTTGTCGAAAATACGACCAAAATTTAATAACTCTATAACTGAGAGATGGATATTCTTTTTCCAGTGATATCCAAAACTGAGGCAATGATTGCGTTTTATGTTTGGACACCAGAGTGACATCAGAAGACAACTCGATCAGGTTTTCTTTTTTATGAGTAGTATTAAGTGCGCATGAGTTGATATCTTCCAAGAAGGGATTATTAATCCAGAGGTTGCCTTTACCAGGATCCTCATTCACAGGGTAATAATGATTAAAACTTTGAGCTAACGCCCTTAAATGTTAACTTATTATATTGAATAAGACTTCTCGATTGACGTCAGAAGTAACCAAAAATTCCTGCAAAAATGGAAACATTTATATGTATATCTTCCTCTTGTACGCGAATATCCCAAAACACCAGCTTCTTTC
Source organism: Cherax quadricarinatus (assembly GCF_038502225.1). Classification (NCBI taxonomy): domain Eukaryota; kingdom Metazoa; phylum Arthropoda; class Malacostraca; order Decapoda; family Parastacidae; genus Cherax; species Cherax quadricarinatus. The sequence goes on from NC_091307.1 coordinate 32,474,704, forward strand.
TGAATGCATCTGTCTTATTTCTCAATGTAAAAATATTTGTGCAAAACCCCTTAAGAGAAATATTAAGTTCGCTGAGGAGGCTAAATATGTCCGCCATATACGCAAGCTTATCCATCCATTCCTCATCCAACAATTGCTCTGCTAAGGCAGAGTTTCTTTCGCTATCACAGAAACTGCTTTACTTCTTCACTCAGTTCGACAAGGCGTGAAAGAACTTTTCCTCTCGATAGCCACCTGACTTATGCGTGGATAAGATGTTGGTTTGGCGAGTCATACTCTCACACAGTGTTGTGAACAACCTGGAGCTCATAGCTCGACTATGGATTTCATTTTAGATCTTCACCGCGTCATTCATCACAGTGTTTAGTTCAGTAGAAAGATTCTTGCAGCTAAGTGCTCCCGGTGGATCATACAGAGAGTGGACAAAATTTCTGGATGAACAAAGTCCTTTATTTTCGCGACTACACCTTAGCTATGTCCAGTCATGCTCGCAACACCGTCCGAACACACTGACACACATTAGCTCCAGTCTAAGTCCTGCGCTTGAAAATATTAACCAAAGGTACTAAATATCTCTGAACTTGTGGTCCGTCCAGGTAGTGTTAAGGCAACAAAGAGGTTCTTCCCTAAAGTCTTCATCTTCACTATACCTCACGAAGCAAAGTAGAATAGCAATGTAATTCACGTCAGTTGATTTATGAAGTTGAATAGCAAAACATCTCAGTTTCTTTATACCCATTATAACTTCTTCTTCATTATCTGTTGTTATGTCAACAATTCTCCTCTGAATGGCATTGTCCGAAAGCGGTATAGCCTCTAGTTTTTGGACGGCTTGAGAACCTAAAATTTCCCGAGCGACATCTAAAATGAAAGGCTTCACTAACTCTTCACCAATAGTGAACCGTTTTTTCTGCTTTAGGCATTTGAAGAGCAACTAAATAAGACACTTGAAGCAGCAACTTGTCACTAGTCGTCATCTTCTACATCTGAATTTTCTTACTTTTGGATCCAGTGGCTTATCTGTAAGATCGCTGAACTTGGAACGCAAATGACGAGCAAGTTCGGAAGGTTTCATAGCGCCATTTGGTAGAATTTCGGAACATACTACAGACAATGGCCGTGGTGATAGTTCACTGTTAGCGGCTACAGGGAAACCAAGCTTTCAGTACTCCTCATCGTAATGCCTAACAAAGTTTCCTCTTCGTTTTTTAGTTGCTGTCGCACATTCCCAAGTATCAACACATTTCTTTTTCCTTGTCTCTTCTAACTTGCAACACTCGCGCTTGTCTTACTGTCGCTGTTGTCACTACTTTTCTCCTAACTATTCTTCCTTCTTTTAAAGAAGGTTACAAGGTTTAGCTGTCTGACTTTTTTGTCTCCATTTTGTAGGGTTTCAAATTCTACAACACAGTGACACAAGAAATATTTTGCGTTCCATTACGGAGGCGCCTCCACAACGGACACTTACTGCGTCTCCACTAGTGTCCGCTACAGAGAAGTTCCACTGTACTACAACACAATACACACGGGAAGTGTGTATTGTGTTGTAGTACATGTTTTCGATACAAGACAGTAAACACTAAACAAAGTGTGTAACACTGTATCTATACTCGTCGGCGCAGGCTGCGCTATCCACTCATGACTGAGGCGGACCGGTCCGTGGACCGGCGGTTGAAAAACCACTGTCCTAGTTGTCTTTATTTCCTAAAAGAGAAAACGTTAAATGATTTCGGTCTTTGGAAGGTCCTTTCTGTACCTTCGCCAAGTAATCTAAACACCAAAAGTGAAAAGCAAACTCAAGATATGAGCTAATCAGTGCAATAGAGACAGTAATAATTTGTCTGGTGTTTTCTGCTCGAGGTTTCTGGTTATGATAACTAACTGTTATCATAACTTTACTGTTCGCGGATAGACAATGTTTGGTGCTTTTGAGGTCGTTGCATATGATTATTCCAAGGTTATTTTCCTCTCTTGTTTCGTTTATTTTTTTTTGCTAAATATTTTTGTATTTATGTTTGAGACTGTAATATCCAAATTTCGATAATACAGACAAATTGCATTTGTCTGTATTAAGATTCATCTACTATGTTTCCGACCATAACCGGTCATGGAGCGGCCCGGTCCATGATCAGGCGTCGGGGTAGATTAGGGCCTGATCAACCAGGCTATTACTGCCAAGCCGCACGCTGGTCAGGTGCTGATTTTAGGTGCCTGTCCAGCGCCTTCTTGAAAACGACCAGGGGTTTATTGGTAATCCCCCTTATGTATGCTGGGAGGCAGTTGAACAGTCCTGGGCCCTTGTCTCTTAACATACTCGTGGCACCTCTGTTTTTCATTGGGGGGATGTTGCACCGCCCGCCGAGTCTTTTACTTTCGAAGGGATTGATTTCCGTGTGCAGATTTGGGACTAGCCCGTCTAGGATCTTCCAAGTGTATCAAGTATCTTTCCGCGTTCCAAGTAGTGCAGGTTAAGAGGCTTAACAGTTTCCAGAAATTTAGATGCGTTATTGTACTTATACATACAGTGAAAACTCTCTGTATATTCTCCAGGTCTGCAATTTCGCCTACCTTGAAAGGGGCCGTTAGTACACAACAATACTCTAGCCTAGAGAGAACAAGCGATTTGAAGAAGCCTTCATTGGTTTGGCATCCGTAGTGTTGAAGGTTATCATTATCCATCCAGTCATTTTCCTAGCAGATGTGGTAGAGACACTGTTGTCATCTCTGAAAGTGAGATTCTCTGACATTATCACTCCCAGGTCCTTCACGTTAGTTTTTGCTCTAATTGTGTTGCTGATTTTTTTTTTTATACTCCGAACCATTTTTTATTTTCTCGAGTTTTTCATAACGAATTAATTGAAATTTATCTTCACTGAACTTTTTAATTTTCCTTAGGCCCATTTAAAAACTTGGAGATTTACAGTGTCCTCAGTGGATGGCACTGTCTTGCAAATTCTGGTATCGTCAACAAAGGAGGACACGGTGCTGTAGTTTTCATCTCTGTCTGTCAGATGTGGGGATGAGAAAAGGATGGGAGCGAGTACTGTACCTTGTGGAACAGAGGTTTACTATTACTCTTTGTGTTCTATTTGTTAGGAAGCAATTGATCCACCTACTCACTTTTCCTGTTATTCCTTTAGTGTGTTAACATTTCCAAATCACTTTGAATGACCAAATAATCTTTAGATGGTGCACTTTATCCAGCTTTGATGTCATCCTGGAATTTTGCTATGTTAAATGTTAGTCTTATCTGGAAACAATGTATGTACATCACGAAAAAGATTGGTCCATGAATCAATCCCTGGAAACTTCACTCTTTACGTCTAGCCACTCGGACACATCTCTGTTAGGTATAACATTTTATTTGTGGTACAATGTTGAGTGAAAAATAGGAGAGGCAAGTTCCTTACGCAGATTAATAGGTAAATAACTCCCATAAATTAGTGAAGCATTTGAATCCTATTCTAATATCCTTTGTGAGATATTTACCACTTGAAGTTTGACACTCCTACCGTAACTTAAAGCTGATACTTCATCTTATATCTCACTGCCTCAGAATATTTTGTATGTTGTGTGGTTGCACGTATGTGTGTGTGTACTCCTGGAGGTTACCTGGAGGTTATTCCGGGGATCAACGCCCCCGCGGCCCGGTCCACGACCAGGCCTCCCGGTGGATCAGGGCCTGATCAACTAGGCTGTTACTGCTGGCCGCACGCAGTCCGACGTACAAGCCACAGCCCGGCTGATCCGGCACTGACTTTAGGTATCTGTCCAGCTCTCTCTTGAAGGCAGCCAGGGGTTTATTGGCAATTCCCCTAATGCTTGATGGGAGGCTGTTGAACAGTTTTGGGCCCCGGACACTTATGGTGTTTTCTCTTAGTGTACCAATGGCGCCCCTACTTTTTATTGGCGGCATTTTGCATCGCCTGCCCAGTCTTTTACTTTCGTAGGGAGTGATTTCTGTGTGCAGATTTGGGACCATTCCTTCCAAGATTTTCCAAGTGTAGATTATGATATATCTCTCCCTCCTGCGTTCCAACGAGTACAGGTCAAGTGCTTCCAAGCGTTCCCAGTAGTTAAGGTGCTTGACAGAACTTATACGTGCAGTAAAGGATCTCTGTACACTCTCTAGATCTGCGATTTCACCTGCTTTGTATGGAGATGTTAATGTACAGCAGTATTCCAGCCTAGAAAGAACAAGTGATTTGAAAAGGATCATCATGGGCTTGGCATCTCTCGTTTTGAAAGTTCTCATTATCCATCCTATCATTTTCTTTGCACGTGCGATCGTGGCACTGTTGTGATCCTTGAAAGTGAGATCCTCAGACATTACTACTCCCAGGTCCCTTACATTATTTTTCCGCTCTATTGTATGGCCGGAGTCAGTAGTATACTCTGTTCTAGTTATTATCTCCTCCAGTTTTCCATAACGGAGTAGTTGGAATTTGTCCTCATTGAACATCATATTGTTTACCGTTGCCCACTGGAAAACTTTGTTTATATCTTCTTGGAGGTTAACCGCGTCCTCAGCAGATGACAGCCTCATGCAGATCCTAGTATCATCCGCAAAGGATGATACGGTGCTGTGGTGTATATCTCTGTTTATGTCTGATATGAGGATAAGGAATAAGATGGGGGCGAGTACTGTGCCTTGTGGAACAGAGCTCTTCACTATGGCAGCCTCCGATTTAACTCTGTTGACCACTACTCTTTGTGTTCGATTTGTTAGGAAGTTGAAGATCCATCTCCCCACTTTCCCAGTTATTCCTTTAGCACGTATTTTATGGGCTATTACGCCATGATCGCATTTGTCAAATGCTTTTGCAAAGTCTGTGTATATTACATCTGCATTCTGATTTTCTTCCAGTGCATCCAAGGCCATGTCATAGTAGTTCATAGCTCCTGGTCCTGTCTCTTCACGGGGGTCGCTACTAGGTTTTCTTTCTCTCTCTCCCTGCTCCATGAGCCTTATCATACCCCTTCTTAAAGCAATGTATGGATCCCGCCTCCACTACACCACTTTCCAGACTATTCCACTTCCTGACAACTCTGTGGCTGAAGGAATACATCCTAACATCCCTCTGACTCATCTGAGTTTTCATCTTCCAATTGTGTCCCCTCGTTGCTGTGTCCATCTCTGGAATATCCTGTCTCTGTACCTAGTCAATTTCTCATTATTTTATATGTCGTTATCATGTCTCCCCTATCCTCCTGTCTTCCAGTGTTGTCAGGAGATTTCCCTTAATCTATCTTCGTAGGACATTATCCTTAGCTCCGGGACTAGTCTTGTCGCAAACCTTTGCCCCTTCTCTAATTTCTTGGCGTGCTGGGACAGGTGCTGGTTCCAAACTAGTGCTGCATACTCCAGTATGAGCCTAACGTACACCGAGTACAGTCTTGAACGATTCCTTACTGAGGTATCGGAACGCTATTCTTAAGGATGCCAGGCGCCCATATGTTGCAACAGTTATCTTCTGTTGGGTGCGTGATTCTTGTAGGATTGTATGGTCCCGTGGGTTAGAGCGTCGTGAATTTTCGCCCACCATGAGGCGGGCTAAAACAACACGGGTTCGAATCCTCTGCTAGCCGCAGTGTTGTTATTGATTAAATACCACTTGCTCGTGGCTACAATAATATATATATATATATATATATATATATATATATATATATATATATATATATATATATATATATATATATATATATTTGTAGATGAATGGTTCAGAGAACCGACATGTTGATAAATTAGACACATGTGCAACTCTTGGGTATCTTTATTGAGGAAACGTTTCGCCACACAGTGGCTTCATCAGTCCATACGTAGGAGAAACTTGAAGAACAGGAGGAGAATGAGGTAATCAGTCCCTCAACCTTGAGTCGATGTGTTCAGTCCATCAATCTTGAATAGAATACGGCATATCAGCGGAGAAGCAGCTTATAAACCGTATGGCAGGAGAGGTGCAGCAGTCATAGGTCGTGTCACATTTGTTCAATGTGGAAGTAGGTCGTGCCCAAGAATTAGGCAAGCGAAGAATTCCTAAGTATTAGGATCCCAAGAAGTTGCAGTGTCTGACAGATTTGTAGATGAATGGTTCAGAGAACCGACATGTTGATAAATTAGACACATGTGCAACTCTTGGGTATCTTTATTGAGGAAACGTTTCGCCACACAGTGGCTTCATCAGTCCATATATATATATATATATATATATATATATATATATATATATATATATATATATATATATATATATATATATATATATATATATATATATATATATATATATATATATATATATATATATATATATATATATAGTACCAAAAAAAATTAGAAAACTTACCTAACCTTATTATAACAAGCTCAATTTAATTTAGACTAATCCAACAAATATATTTTAGATAAGTTTGCAATAATTTAATAAAAAACAAACACAATGAAACAGTTACAAGAGACTGTATCAGTGTAATTATGAGGGACTAACCAGTGTAGCCACAGGGGACTACAATGTTACCATAAGGGACAATACCGGTGTAGCCACTTGAGACTATAACATTGTAGGCACATAGGACAACAGTGTAGCTACTGGAGACTGCAGCAGTGTAGCCACAGGGGACTACAACAATGTCGCCACTGGGGACTACAACAGTGTAGCCACTTGAGACTACTGCAGTGTAGACACAAGTTACAACTGTGTAGCTACAGAGGACTGCACCGACCATTTTGAAAATGGAATGGTTTCTCGATATACTGTTGAGACAACCAAAACTTATAATAATAATAATAATAATAATAATAATAATAATAATAATAATAATAATAATAATAATAATAATAATAATTTTTATGTGAGAAGTAATGAAGAACAGTAGTCAAAAAAAAAAAACAGAATAAATGCTAAACATATTCCCAAAATAGATGGAGGACCAAAGGCTAACGAGACAAGACACGAACACTGGACTCCCACACTGAGTCGAATTATTGACCCGGGGGAGGGTTGAGATGATTAGTAGTGACGTCACCAACACGTCAGAGATACGTCACAGTTACACACCAATCAGCGCGCAGGAAGAGGGTTGGAAAGGTGAGGTGTGACGCTGATTGGCCAGCCTGGCAGGCACCCCAAGCTATAAATGGCCCCATAGATCGAGATTATTATAAATAATATTCTTGGAAAAGCACTTAGACCAAAGGAGTCATACAACACCTTGGAAATGGCGGGATTTTGATCAAAAGGGGAGGGGAACCCTAGCTCCTTGGACCGAGAGATCTTCACCAGCACGAACATAATCCCCTTGAAGGGCGGAATGGGTTGAAGGGTATATACAGAGAAAGATCGCAGTCAGCAGGATTCGAACCTACTACAGGGAGACTGGCATGGTTTCCCAAGTAACGCTCTAGACCACTCGGCTACAAATGCCTCCATAGTGGTCTAGAGCATTACTTGGAAAACCGTTTTATTTTATTTTTCATATTCTAGATGGTTTCTCTCTTGTCTCTTCTCTCAGTAGTAGTAACCAGTTACCAGTCTAGTAACCAGTTACCGTAACCGTCCGTTGATTCAACTCATATTGTGCTGAGCTGACACCATTTCAAAACACCCACTACGGGGTACTGGCCAGACGGCTAGTCAGTGTTACGAGTGGAAGCAAGGAGATAGGTACGTCTGGCGGGCATTCTCCACATAACAGCAATTATACGTATAACAGCCTACGTGAGTATTTCTACCCTAATCCACGTATCGAACTCCCACATGATAAATGGTGTGCAGCGGTGTGGAGCGTGGATTTACGTTTTTAAGGGTAATTCAAGGCGTTTGAAGACTGTTGTGAGTGGCCGGCAGGGTCAAAGGTGAATGCCCTCCCCTCACACCCTCCAGCCAGCAGCTTATACCCTCACTCACTACCTACTGCCTGCAAGCCTGTTGCAGCCGTTTCAAGCTTCCTGGCTTAGTTCGTGTGCTAATTGCTTCAATCTCCGAGGGGTTGACCCGGATTTTGCAATTAAGCCAGTCAGTAAGCCAGACTGTGGAAGTGAACGCCAGTCAGCCTATCATCCAGCCTGTCTCCTGTCATCCAACTGCTCCTCCGTGCTTTGTGCATCGTTACACGTCTTCCAGTCATCCATTCTCGTGGGGTAAGCCAGTCAGCCAACCCAGCTTCTAACCCAGCTGAGAGAGAGAAGTAAGCCACGCAGTAAGAAGTAAGCCAAGTTCCTCTGAAGTATTGTGTATCTCGCTTTGTGCTTCCTGTTGGATGCTAAGAGTGGTTTTTACCATTCCTGTGGCATAAAGTGGGTTAAGACATCTTCGTGGGTGAGAGGGGTACGCGGCAGCCTCACCGTCCCCCCCCCCACCACACTCTCCCACCACCCGGGGTGCGCGGCAGAAGCATCCACCCACCACCACCACCAGCCATCCACTCATCTACCTGTGGTTGTTTGCACCCTTGTACCGGGTCCTAGTACTGTTTTGGCTCACATAATTGGTCAAGAGATTGTAGCTGGTGCCAACGAGATAAAGCCAGTTATGTGAGTTCGTCTAGAACGCACATTTCTTCACGACTACAGTGAATGTAGGTGACGTCAGCCATCACCGCGCGGGACACCAGACACCCGCCCCCCCAACAGTACTCACCGTCCGTCTTCTACTCTCGACTTCAGTGATAATTTCTTGAGACATTTTTCTTGCATTTAAAGACATTTGCGTGTGTGAGACATTTATAGTAAATTTGCTTGTGTACTCTAAACCTTGTGTTTTTCAGTGTAAACGCAGTATTCTTTGACTCAGTATTTTTTTTACAATATTTTTTCAGTGTTTTCACTTATCTTATATTTTTCTGCTGTGTTTTTCTTTATGCTACTCCTGTCTGTAGTAAGTATTATTGTGTAGTGTACCAGTCAGTCACCCTGTGTGAAGTGATTCAATTTTTTTTTTATTGTATTCTTTCAGCGTTGTATTCTGCAGTGATATTCACCCCAGTATACCAAATTTTCCATTTATTTCTATGTGTGTCATTTTTTTTCGTATGCCAACAGTGTCTCATTTCTCTAATTTTTTCGCAGACTGTGTACCATTATTTTTGCCAGCAAAATTTTTGTCGTATCAGTCACAGCAAGATTTTTGTTGTATCAGTCACAGCAGGATTTTGTTGTAAGAATATTAATTTAAGAAGTGTGCTCCGTCATTGTAAGTGTTATATTCCCTGTTTTGTACCTGTGTTTTAATTTTTTTTCATATTTTTATATTCTTGAACAAATTCACTCTTGATGTAATTTCAATTACTTTTAACGTAAAGTGTTTTTCTTACTCTGTTTGAGTAAATTGTTTTGTCTAATTTACAATTAAGAGTTAAAGTGTTCAATCAGTTTATTTTTTTTTGATCTTCATAATTTTAATTCATTATTTTACCTGAGTTTTCCCAGTGACACTGTATTACTGCAGTGATTATTTCTATACTTTATTTTGTTGCACTTGTTCTGAAGTGAATTATTTTTGAACTTGTTCTGCAGTGAATTATTTTCTTTTATTGATATCTTGTGAATTATATTTTAGTTTTGTCTATGCATTCTTAGAAAATATTTAAAATTTCCCAGTTAACAATTTAATAATTTTATTTGATACTTTCACATTGATTTAAAAATTTAATTAATTAATTTCTTTATTAGCAAGAGTAAAGACAGCTCATTTTGAATTTAATTCAGTCTCCAGTAATATTTTTACTTGTATATTTCAATATAAATTTTTTTTCCCTTGGTCAATAGTCCTTTAAATTGAGTTTTCATTCCTCTTGCAGTGTATTTAGGTATTATTCTGCAGAATTAGTTGTATATCTTTTCATTTCAATTCTAGAATTTTATATCATTTTTATTGTTCATTATTTTTGCCTTAATTGTTCTCGTGTTACTTTGCCATTATGTCTCACATACCGTCAAGTGTTACTTTAGTGAATGTCGACACTCAGACCTCTCAGGCTACTGCTGGCCCTGTCATCAGTCCTCACAGTTCCTTACCGACTGACAGACTGACTCAGACACCGAGATATTATAGTTATACTCGTGATTCCCTTGATGCGTTACCTTTATTCAATGGCCATGTACATAGTCTTGAAGCATGGTTTGCAGCCATTCGTTCTCGTGCTAGTGCTCTAGCTGAAGGTCCTCCTTCAGAGGAAAGCCTTATCAGACTTGCTAAAGAAGCTCTTTATCGATCTCCTGCTGCTGTTCACGTTGTTGATCTCCTTGATATGCGAGACTTCAGGAATCTTACTAGGTGGTCACAATATGAGGAACTGATTCGTTCTTTCCTTGTCCCAGTAAAAACAGCTGATCCATATGTCGTTCTTAGGGAACTAGTGAATGCTACACCCATGAGTACTGAATCGTTGAGTGCATTTGCTGTTAGATTAGACAAACTTTTATCATCATTTATCAATGCTGTCCAATCATCATCTTTTCTTCCTGAAGAGGCTAAACCATTTACAGAATCAATTGCTAAAATAGCAGCTTTTGGAGCAATTAAAGAATTAATGCCACCTGCTTCTGTGTGTGCTTATGAGGCTCATCCTCCAACTGTAACGATGGAACCTCTTACAGCCTTAAATCATGTACGTTCCTTGTGCCCCCAGGGTACTTTCCCTTGTATTAAAAGTAATGTCACAAATATGCCTCAGTCTGCACCACCTCTTGTTTGCGCCACAGAGACAAATCGTAGTCGTCAACCATCTCAGAGATCATCAAGAACCAGTGTACAGAGTCGTTATACACCTCGTAGTATTCATAGCACATTCAGTAACCATAGTCGGCGGAATTGTTACAACTGTGGTTTCCGTGGACATATTGCAATTAATTGTCCTGATAGTTACCCTAAGAGACGTCGTACTGATGATGAGTACTCAGATCTTCCTTACTGTACTTATCATAGAATACATGGACATGACACATCTGAGTGTAATGCTCTCTATAACCTTCAGTACTCTAGATCTTTCCGTGGTCGTTCCAACCGCAGAACCCGTCGAGGTGGCAGATCTCGTGGTTTTCAGAATAACCAGAACCAGGCTCATTCATTCACTTCTCAAACTCACCAGAACCAGGCTCGTTCTTCCAATTCGGGGGAATTCGAGCGCCCCAGTCAAACCGCCCCATGGTGACGGTAGGTGATAATGAGTACACCATCCCCGTTCACAACTCCTTTGAAGCCTTAAGCAGTCTCGAGAATGACAACCCTGCCGAGGTTGTTGCTTCACATGTCTCTGACACAGATGATTTTGGGGATGGAGTAGAACAAGTCTTTTCTGATGACAATCCACCTTTTTGTTTGCACATAACTTCCAATGCAACCATAGGCCCTATAGTGCAAGCATCTGTTTATAATGCGCCCGTTCAATTGTTCATGGACTCTGGTGCGCAAATCAATATTATTAGGTCTAGTTTGTTTAAGGATAAGAAGTTACGACATGTCCTTCTCGTAGAACCGACTCCTGTGTCCTCCCTTAGTGGAGTATCTGGTTCTCACCTGCGTGTCCGAGGTACGACTGCCCTAACCTTTTCTATCCAAGGTAGAGACTTCACTGTTTCCTTCCTTGTTGTCGACCAGATTACTTTCCCTGGTGACCTTCTACTGGGATTTGCTTCCATGCGAGACTTACGCATTGTGCTCGACCCTTATCGATGGCATGCACAAATTGACGACTTGATCGTTCCATTCTGGGGTTACCAGCTTGGATCCGAAATCTGTTATACTGCTGCAGAGTATGATGTACGGATTAAGTCCTTACAAGCTAATGCATTCTCCAGTAGCGTACCCAAGCGGTCAGGCACTGGTAATTCTGTCACTCCCATCAGTGTTCCACCTATACCTTCAGAATTGCAGGATAGTCCGATGCCTCAAGTGTCCGAGGACGCTCAGATTGCCTTGAGTGCTCAACCTATCCCTGCAATGCCTGCTAGTTCGAGTAGTAGTTTCTCCACAGGGGACGCCTTGTCGGAAAACAATTACTTGCAACTAGTAATGCCATCTCTTGTTGACGTCACATGCCGTCTGCAGAAAGACGTTTCTGTTGCGGCTAGTGCTCTCACTAGAGTGTCTGTCGTTGTTCCTAGTGTTCCAGATGGTGATAACGTCCTAGTTGACAGTGATTCCTGCAAAGTAAAAGGTCTATTTGTTGAACCATCCTTACATGTTGTACGAGATAGTAAGATCCATTTCTACCTGGCCAACACTTCTGGTCACAGTGTTCGCCTTAGAGCAAATACCAATCTTGTTGACCTTGTTCACTATCCTTACCCTGTTCAGGTAGAGGATGAGTTGTCACCTGACCAGTGGGTCGGTGCTATTTCTGCCGGGGAGACCACATCCACTGCACTGGATCAATCTGTTCCACCAGTTGAGGAGAAAGACTTAGCTCCCACTGACTTCCCAGATGAAGTCAAGCGTTTGTTGACTCTGTTGAACAAACGTCGTAAAGCCATTGCTTTACCAGGTGAGAAGATGGGTATAACGAACTTATTGTCCCATCGTATTCCACTTGAACCTGGTACTAGACCTATCTACATACCTGCGTACAGAATGCCTCATTCACAAGTTGCTGTCGCAGAAGAATTGATCAATCAAATGCTTGATGATGGAGTTATTGCACCTAGCAATTCACCTTGGAATGCACCCTTGATACTAGTACCTAAGAAGGATGGTACTTGGCGTCCAGTAATTGACTTTAGGAAGTTAAACGCAAAAACCATTCCAGATCGCTTTCCACTCCCTGTACTGGGTGATCTTTTACGTAATATTGGAGATAACAAAGTCTTTTCAACCCTAGATTTGTTACAAGGGTTTTGGCAAGTCCCTCTTCACGAGGACAGCCAAGAACTAACTGCATTCTCCACTCCTACAGGTCATTATCACTACCTCCGAATGGCATTTGGATTACGATCTTCCCCTATCACGTTCTCAAGGCTCATGACTAATATCTTTAGAGGTCTCATAGGTAATGCACTTATGGTGTACTTAGATGACGTAATCGTCATGTCTAAAGACGTGGATACACACTTGAAAAGACTTGATGTAGTACTTGGTAAGCTTGAAGAAGCCAATTTAAAGATCAAACTGTCAAAATGTCAATTTTTCAGATCAGAAATTAAGTTTCTTGGTCACGTAGTCACTCCTAGAGGGGTTACGACTGACCAAAGTAAAGTAACTGCAGTACTAAATTTTCCAACTCCCAAAACTGCTGATGCCGTAAGATCCTTTGTGGGCTTAGCAGGTTTTTATAGAGCTTTCATTGCCAATTTTTCTTCCATAGCTGCTCCTCTAACTGAGTTGCTTAAGAAAGATGCTCCTTTTGTTTGGACCTTCCGTCAAGAAAGAGCATTCCAAACTCTAAAAGAAAAGCTAACTTCTGCTCCAATTTTGAAATTTCCAGATTTTTCTAAGCCTTTCTATCTGACAACTGACGCTAGTTCAATTGGCATAGGTGCCGTACTAGCTCAGAAGACCGATGGCAAGTACAACGCAGTTGCATTTGCTAGCCGAGTCCTTACAAAGGCTGAACGTAATTATACAGTAACTGAGCAAGAAGCTTTAGCAATAGTATGGTCTTTAAAGCACTTCCGAGACATTATTTATCAGTACTCTGTTCATGTCTTGACAGATCATGCTCCACTGATACCCTTATTCCAGAACAAACAACCTACTGGAAGGTTAGCTAGATGGACCTTGACTATCCAAGAGTTCAATCCCACCTTTGAGCATTTACCTGGCAAGTCAAATGTAGTCGCAGATGCCTTATCGCGACATGTTAGTATAGTAACTGCAGACCCTCCATTTAGTGCTGAAGATGTAAAGAATGCTCAACGAACAGATCCCATGTGGTCTGGTGTGATACGATTCCTGCTCCAGGAAGATCTTATTCTGACTGTGAAGCCACCAGCTCCCATCAGTGACTTTCTCATGAACCAAGAATTACTGTATCGAACAGCCGAGTTGGGTACTCCTAGCAGAAGAGTATACCAGTTAGTAATTCCACAGTCACTAGTGAATGTAGCCTTACAGCTAGTTCACGATGTACCAGGTGTTGCACACCCTGGTATGGATCGTTCAGTAAAACAAGCCAGATTGAAATACTTTTGGCCTCGTATGGCAACTGATATTTCTGACTATGTTAGGAAATGTAGTGTCTGCATGCAACATAAAGGCAATGCTAATGGTCCTAATCCAATCCAAGTGTATCCAACTACTAGCGAACCTTGGGAAAGAGTTGCGCTAGATTTGTTAACTAATTTCCGATGTTCTCTCCAAGGTAACAAACATCTGTGTGTTATGGTAGACCATTTCACCAGATATTGCGAGTTAGTTCCTATTGCAGATAAGACTGCCGAGACAGTAGCTAAAGCGTTTAAAGAACGCATTATCTGCAGGCATACCACCCCTAAGTCCCTAGTAACAGATAACGGAGGTGAATTCTGTAATGAAATTCTTGAAAATTTGTGTACCTTGTACAAGATCACTAAATCCACCATTGTTCCTCATCATCCTGCCAGCAATGGGTTAGCGGAACGAACCAATAAGAAAGTACTTGATGTCTTGAGAGCCACTATCAATCCCAATAGTGAAACTTGGGATGAAGTTATACCTGATGTGCAGTGTGCTATAAATTCTGCTTACAATGTTTCTATAGGTGACACTCCACATTATGCATTGTACGGTGTAGATAAACGTTTGCCTTATGAGTTGTTATATTCTAATCCGAAACCAAATTACAACCCTGATGATTTCGTAGCAACTCGTACCAGCTTAGCTCAAAGTGTTTTTAGAAGAATCCGTGAAACACTTCATAAATCAACAGCTGAATTTACAAGAGTCGCAAATACTCGAGTAAAGCCATCCAAAATCAAAGTAGGTTCGAGAGTTATGCTGACTAATTTTAACAAAACGTCTGCAATGCCAAAGCTTGATCAAAAGTTTGTTGGTCCTTATCGAGTAGTTGAACATATCACTGGTAATAAGTATAAGGTTAGAGAGATTAGTACTGGTCAGTATAAAGAATCGCATTTGGATCATATGAAGTTAGTATGTGATGATAATGATGTTCCAACCCAGACTAATGTGACAGACTCTGACAATCCTCCTGATCCTGTACTCTCTTCCTCTGATACTCAGTCAGATGATCAACCTGAATGTCGTTATTCCCTACGTACACGACAGGTATTGAGAAATCCTCAAGTATCATTTGTAACTTCCAATTCAGATTTGCCTCAAATACAGCATGAGTTAGCCAATGCTACAGAGTTTGATCCTCCCAGAGATGACACCCATTCTGCATATGTCAATCACACCCTAGCAGAGTTGGGGTTAAATGTAAATAACCTGTATAGATGAATAATTACAGTATCAACTTATCAGTATTCAAGAATTTTTTTTTGTGTTCGTGTTCTCTCCGCATTCTGAGAGTTAACAGTCTAGATTTGCGTGCACCGAATCTGCCTTTCTGTTAAACACTCTTTCTTTGTATATATTCCTTCCTCAGAATCCGTAGATCACATGAATACAGATCGATCGATCAAAATTTTTGTTTTTATCACTTGTAATCTCAATGTTGAGTTCGTTGTTCATTTGTTGAGTTTTAAGTTGTACTATAGTGCATCACAGTTTCAGTTACGTAAGCTTTCATTCCAATGTTCTACTTATGTATCTATAATGTTTCATGTTGTGTACTTTGACATTGTATAGAATCAGCCCAAGCCGTGTACCTGCCATCTCTAGTTTGTATTAGTTGTATGTCGAGACGACATACATTAGCGTCGCCGAGCTCTCAGTAGTAGTAACCAGTTACCAGTCTAGTAACCAGTTACCATAACCGTCCGTTGATTCAACTCATATTGTGCTGAGCTGACACTATTTCAAAACACCCACTACGGGGTACTGGCCAGACGGCTAGTCAGTGTTACGAGTGGAAGCAAGGAGATAGGTACGTCTGGCGGGCATTCTCCACATAACAGCAATTATACGTATAACAGCCTACGTGAGTATTTCTACCCTAATCCACGTATCGAACTCCCACATGATACTTCATTTATATGCTGACGCACAGAACAATCCATTATTACATTATGGAGTTTTATTGATTATTTCTAGGTTAGCCTCATAAGTTGCCCAATTATTTTTAAAGTATAAATCTGCAATTGCAAATATAATATTTTTCATGGTCACTTTTCATTAATTATTATTACAGCATAAAATGTAATCCATCATTTACTTTCAATGGCGGGTTGTATGCAATAATTCTTATCTTTATTTCTTATCTTTATTATTGTTAGTCACCTTTTCTTTTCTATTCCGTCTCTCACTGCAGTCAGCAGACGTGGTCGTGACACAGCGGTTAACAGCTTGGCTGCCTTAGAGTCCTGTGTGGGTGGGGATTACTGTCGGGTTGGCCTAACAAGACCAACCGAGCCTCTGCCACAGGGTAACGTCACCAGCATGCGACTGCAGTCATCCATCGAACCCCAGGGATGGTACAGTCACCCAGATTACATACACAGATCCACCTTTGGGATCCAAGGACAGGGACAGGTCATCATCTCATTAAGACCAAAGTCAGGACACGGTCCTGGTGAGTATTATAAAAATTGTAGCTATTTTACACTGAGAAATTTCCATCCATTACCTCATTCAAAATATGAGTATGAATGTGTGTGTTTGTAGCAACTTCAGAAAAAAAGGATGCCATGATTATTGTATATTTATTGTTTTTTCAATTAATAATATACTACTGATAGTTTTCGTTAATAGCCAAAATGAAAATTTCATGTTTTACGTTATTATTTGACTTATATTATTAGCGTATGTATGTAGGTGGGATGTAGCAACTGCACTTTCTTTCTTTGTTGGGTTTATCAGGGCTACTGACAGCTTATGCCGGTAGCTCTCTGGGCTACCAAATAGTGTATTACCTATAAGTCAGTTTTTTTCCCTTTCCTACTCTTTCTATAACTACATTTTATTTGTTAATAACTCCATCTTCAGTAGACACTGATTCTTTGATCTTTTTTTTGGTTTTCTGGGCAAGCCGCTTTTGTAACTCAATTTTGGAGATACTGGGAAAGAATTCTCTGTGGAGTGTTCGGTCATTTTCTGGAATCACTACATAAGTCGACGATTCCCTTCCATCTCCTTTCCCGTGTTTCCATTTCTGTACATCTCTGTCCTGTCTTCCTTAGCAGAGAATGTGCTGAGGATAGATCCCCTCAGGTTCCATATTCTACTCATTAGTGAGTTCTTCGTTTCTGCCCTCATAAACAGAATTCCTTCCTTTTGGATATGTTCCTCCCCACAGAAACAAAGATTATGCTAGCTTCACTTGTAGCTCTCATTTCTTCTGTCACATCTAAATTCTTTGTGGATTCTTTTGCCTACTTTCTTTGCTCTCAGGTTTCTTTTTTTTCATGTTCTCTTCAAGTCCTTCCAAGATTCCCTCTCTGTCTTTAATGCCCTAGGGTCATTTACCATCTCTACTCTGTTCATCCTCCTATCCTTCGAAGCATATTTTGGTTGCTCACATCCTTTACTTCTTGGTTTCTGTCTTTCTCTGTCTGGTGAATCTCCAGCTAGTTGGCTGCTTAACCTTCCTAATTCCTTCCTTAGCAGCCTTACTTCGTTTCCGAGATACACCACTTTCTTGCATCTACCCTATCAGTTTCAATTTTCTTACTCAGTTTTCTTTGTCATTCTTTTGTTTCGTACTTAAGCTTGAAAAAATTCTATCCAAGCTTCCTCTTTTACTCATCAATTATTCTTTCCTCCATGTCCACCAACATCTTTGCCCAGGCCTCAAAGGCAAGTACCCCTTTGATCAATCTCTTTCAAAATTCACGTCATCATCCCTATGATACATGCTCCGAGGAGTCATTCCCTTTTTATTCACTGTTCCTTTCCTCCAGCCACTAATGATATTATGTACGATTTTCACCCTCTCATATCATCTATTTTATGTTTGCTTTTGTTTTTGATACAGTTTACTATGAAGTAACTCAACTTTGGAATAGGATGTTGGATGAATGAATGGGTGTCAGTAATACGAGTTATGTATTGGTACGTGTGTCGCCCGTTTGTAACCGGCTCAAGTGCACCAAGTAAACTTCATCATAATTACTGAGCACTATATGGGACATATAACCGTTAAGCATCAGCACCCGAGGGCCAGTTCAGCTCAGCTCAACTCACACCAGTTCAGATCCTGAAGCCAGAAAGTGTTGACGTGAGTTGTGTAACTCTCTGTGCTCGGAAACTCTTGTCCAATAAATGGCATAACTTGAAGCATCTGTTTCTCTTCATCTGGTGAATCAATTTACGTGCCCAGGTAGGGCATGGCAGATGTGTCAAAGTGTCAAGACAAGAGAGCATGCAACCCAAAGAAATAAAGTACGTTATAAATAAGATCTTTGTGAATTTACACTCACAGAGTCTTTAAGAACAAGGCAGAGGACTGGAGCACCAGCCAGGTGAGCTGTGATGTGCTCTGCACGAGCGTTGATTGAAGGCACTGAACCTTCATGCCATGGAAATTCCAGAAACGTTTAAAGACGTGAATAAACGTAACAATACACAAAAATCGCTCAAAACACAAATAATCCAATTTAAAACACAACTAACTCCCTGCCATGACAATATAAACTTACAGTTACTGAATTAACTCTCCCTTATTATATACATACTTAAAGCTGATTATAGACTTGCGTCAACTACGTTGTGTAGGTTTGGCTAGATTAGGTTTGGATAGGTTAGGTATGAATAGGTAAGGAAATGCTAGGTAATTATAGGTTAGGTAAGTAATATAAAGTAAGGTAAAGTTTGGTAAGGTAAGGAAGGGTAAGATAAAGTAAGGTTAGTTTAAGTTAGCTTAGGTTAGGTTAGTTTAAGTTTAAATAGGTAACATGAATCCAAAAGACAGCAAATTTAACTGCAAAACGAGAACATTGAAAAAAAAAATCCTCAGCAAGTGTGGGTAGGCATTGATTATGCGTCAGCAGACAGGGTTTAAACCTGCACAAGCGTCACTCTTGGTGCCAGAACCAGTTGCTGAATGAGACACAGGATGCATGTTCCTGTTTGACTTTTGGCCTGACCTTGTATATGCCCTGTGATACACTGGCTAAAAGGACACAGAAAAAAAGAGACATTTATTAAAACGACGTGTCACCTACATGAGACTTTATCACGTACATTATTTATTTAATATCAGCAGATTAATGATAGGATAATTGACGAAACGGCATTAAAGAAAAAAGAAAAAGGCAGGTTTTTAGATTATGCTGCCGAAGCGGCTGATTTATTGTGCACCCCATATACATCCTGTGGACGGCAGCGCAAGAGTAAATGGATACACAAAAGTATAAAATGATAAAATAAAAAATAAAAAACTATGAGCGTTACATAAAAGTGACGTCATAACTTCGCTGACGTCAGATATGTGACTTCATTAGAAACAAGATCAAATAACTTTTTTACCCGTAGCTTTTCCTGTTATAATTAAATAGTCGTCTAAATAATGACTTTTTTTTCCCTTTGTTTTATGACATTTTTTTTTACTCATCTGACACTTTCACTGAGGCCATTTAACTACTCAATGGGGTTATTTATCAGCCCCCAGAGAATATTTTCGCTGCACCCTCAGAGCCGCTCGTAGGAGATGCAGGGCCCAATTGGGAATAATTTTGGTGAGTTCCATGTATGGAAAGCAATCAGTATGCGCTTAAAAAATGCATGTGAGTTAATAGACCAAACAGATGTAAGCTACATTTTAATATAAAATTGTTTACATGTAAGTCTACAAGTAACAAACAAAACTTGTATATCACCTCTGAGAAGTACAGTCACAATACCACTTACTTTACTGACTCTGAAAAGTACATAGTCACAGTACCACTTACTTTACTGACTGTGAAAAGTACAGTCACAATACCACTTACTTTACTGACTGTGAAAAGTACATAGTCACAGTACCACTTACTTTACTGACTGTGAAAAGTACATAGTCAAAATACCACTTACTTTACTGGCTGTGAAAAGTACATAGTCACAATACCACTTACTTTACTCACTGTGAAAAGTACATAGTCACAGTACCACTTACTTTACTGACTGTGAAAAGTACATAGTCACAATACCACTTACTTTACTGACTGTGAAAAGTACATAGTCACAGTACCACTTACTTTACTGACTGTGAAAAGTACATAGTCAAAATACCACTTACTTTACTGACTGTGAAAAGTACATAGTCACAATACCACTTACTTTACTGACTCTGAAATGGTTTATTAAAAATATTAATTTATTTTTGCTCAGAAAAAAAATCAGAATTTAAGTGCACTGATGGAAACAAATGATCTTTTTTGGACTTCAAAAAATCACTTAACATCCATAAACTATAAATGAGTCATATTATTATTGCCTTTTATTAGGAGAAAGTTATTTTTCTTGCTATTTTCTCTGCTAAGTCGTTTAGAATTTTGTCGACGTTTAAACTCCTGCTAATTTCAGATTCACTGGACATAATCGCCAAATTGTTCAAACGTTCTTGATGAATTGATGATCTCAAGTAGTTTTGGTCAGTTTCAGCTGGGATAAACTACTTTCTCCAGATGCCCTCCCCCCTTTTTTTTACTTAGTGTTGTTGTTTGTACTTGACAAGCCGAGAGCAGCTTACATTCTAGCGCAGGGTCCCCTAATGGGCAGGGATCCCTTAGGCGCGGGGCCCCCTTAGGCGCGGGGCCCTCATAGGCGCGGGGCCCCTTTAGGCGCGGGGCCCAACTGGGAGCAACTGGTCCAGTCGCCTTAAGGCCGGCCCTGCCCTCAGGTTATTTCCTTGTCTCACTGGCCATTTCCCTTCGCCTCAGGTGAAGACCCTGCTTCTAGGGGCATTTCCTTGCTAAATGGCCGTTTATCTTTTCAGGATATTTCTCTCCTTGAGAATATTTCACTTCCCACTCAACACTCTTCCTCCCACTCAACACCCTTCTTCCCACTCAACACTCTTCCTCCCACTCAACACTCTTCCTCTCACTCAACACTCTTCTTCCCACTCAACACTCTTCCTCTCACTCAACACCCTTCTTCCCACTCAACACTCTTCCTCCCACTCAACACTCTTCCTCCCACTCAACACCCTTCTTCCCACTCAACACTCTTCCTCCCACTCAACACCCTTCTTCCCACTCAACACTCTTCCTCCCACTCAACACTCTTCCTCTCACTCAACACTCTTCCTCCCACTCAACACTCTTCCTCCCACTCAACACTCTTCCACCCACTCAACACTCTTCCTCCCACTCAACACTTCCTCCCACTCAACACTCTTCCTCCCACTCAACACTCCCTCCCACTCAACACTCTTCCTCCCACTCAACACTTCCTCCCACTCAACACTCTTCCTCCCACTCAACACTCTTCCTCCCACTCAACACTCTTCCTCCCACTCAACACTCTTCCTCCCACTCAACACTCTTCCACCCACTCAACACTCTTCCTCCCACTCAACACTTCCTCCCACTCAACACTCTTCCTCCCACTCAACACTTCCTCCCACTCAACACTCTTCCTCCCACTCAACACTCCCTCCCACTCAACACTCTTCCACCCACTCAACACTCCCTCCCACTCAACACTCTTCCTCCCACTCAAACACTTCCTCCCACTCAACACTCTTCCACGCACTCAACACTCCCTCCCACTCAACACTCTTCCTCCCACTCAACACTTCCTCCCACTCAACACTCTTCCTCCCACTCAACACTCCCTCCCACTCAACACTCTTCCTCCCACTCAACACTCCCTCCCACTCAACACTCTTCCTCCCACTCAACACTTCCTCCCACTCAACACTCTTCCTCCCACTCAACACTCCCTCCCACTCAACACTCTTCCTCCCACTCAACACCCTTCTTCCCACTCAACACTCTTCCTCCCACTCAACACTCTTCCTCTCACTCAACACTCTTCCTCCCACTCAACACTCTTCCTCCCACTCAACACTCTTCCACCCACTCAACACTCTTCCTCCCACTCAACACTTCCTCCCACTCAACACTCTTCCTCCCACTCAACACTCCCTCCCACTCAACACTCTTCCTCCCACTCAACACTTCCTCCCACTCAACACTCTTCCTCCCACTCAACACTCTTCCTCCCACTCAACACTCTTCCTCCCACTCAACACTCTTCCTCCCACTCAACACTCTTCCACCCACTCAACACTCTTCCTCCCACTCAACACTTCCTCTCACTCAACACTCTTCCTCCCACTCAACACTTCCTCCCACTCAACACTCTTCCTCCCACTCAACACTCCCTCCCACTCAACACTCTTCCACCCACTCAACACTCCCTCCCACTCAACACTCTTCCTCCCACTCAAACACTTCCTCCCACTCAACACTCTTCCACCCACTCAACACTCCCTCCCACTCAACACTCTTCCTCCCACTCAACACTTCCTCCCACTCAACACTCTTCCTCCCACTCAACACTCCCTCCCACTCAACACTCTTCCTCCCACTCAACACTCCCTCCCACTCAACACTCTTCCTCCCACTCAACACTTCCTCCCACTCAACACTCTTCCTCCCACTCAACACTCCCTCCCACTCAACACTCTTCCTCCCACTCAACACTCCCTCCCACTCAACACTCTTCCTCCCACTCAACACTTCCTCCCACTCAACACTCTTCCTCCCACTCAACACTCCCTCCCACTCAACACTCTTCCACCCACTCAACACTTCCTCCCACTCAACACTCTTCCTCCCACTCAACACTCCCTCCCACTCAACACTCTTCCACCCACTCAACACTTCCTCCCACTCAACACTCTTCCTCCCACTCAACACTTCCTCCCACTCAACACTCTTCCTCCCACTCAACACTCCCTCCCACTCAACACTCTTCCTCCCACTCAACACTTCCTCCCACTCAACACTCTCCCTTGACTCAGAACAAGTCCACTACCACTTAGGAAATTCATATGAAGGTAAAGATTTCCGTATTTAGCATAGTTGTTGTTTCTTTCACAACCTCCACCACCTGTTCCACACAACCTCCACCACCTGGTCCACACAACCTCCACCACCTGGTCCACACAACCTCCACCACCTGGTCCACACAACCTCCACCACCTGGTCCACACAACCTCCACCACCTGGTCCACACAACCTCCACCACCTGGTCCACACAACCTCCACCACCTGGTCCACACAACCTCCACCACCTGGTCCACACAACCTCCACCACCTGGTCTACACAACCTCCACCACCTGGTCCACACAACCTCCACCACCTGGTCCACACAACTTCCACCACCTGGTCCACACAACCTCCACCACCTGGTCCACACAACCTCCACCACCTGGTCCACACAACCTCCACCACCTGGTCCACACAACCTCCACCACCTGGTCCACACAACCTCCACCACCTGGTCCACACAACCTCCACCACCTGGTCCACACAACATCCACCACCTGGTCCACACAACCTCCACCACCTGGTCCACACAACCTCCACCACCTGGTCCACACAACCTCCACCACCTGGTCCACACAACCTCCACCACCTGGTCCACACAACCTCCACCACCTGGTCCACACAACCTCCACCACCTGGTCTACACAACCTCCACCACCTGGTCCACACAACCTCCACCACCTGGTCCACACAACTTCCACCACCTGGTCCACACAACCTCCACCACCTGGTCCACACAACCTCCACCACCTGGTCCACACAACCTCCACCACCTGGTCCACACAACCTCCACCACCTGGTCCACACAACCTCCACCACCTGGTCCACACAACCTCCACCACCTGGTCCACACAACCTCCACCACCTGGTCCACACAACCTCCACCACCTGGTCCACACAACCTCCACCACCTGGTCCACACAACCTCCACCACCTGGTCCACACAACCTCCACCACCTGGTCCACACAACCTCCACCACCTGGTCCACACAACCTCCACCACCTGGTCTACACAACCTCCACCACCTGGTCCACACAACCTCCACCACCTGGTCCACACAACCTCCACCACCTGGTCTACACAACCTCCACCACCTGGTCCACACAACCTCCACCACCTGGTCCACGCAACCTCCACCACCTGGTCCACACAACCTCCACCACCTGGTCCACGCAACCTCCACCACCTGGTCTACACAACCTCCACCACCTGGTCCACACAACCTCCACCACCTGGTCCACACAACCTCCACCACCTGGTCCACACAACCTCCACCACCTGGTCCACACAACCTCCACCACCTGGTCCACACAACCTCCACCACCTGGTCCACACAACCTCCACCACCTGGTCCACACAACCTCCACCACCTGGTCCACACAACCTCCACCACCTGGTCCACACAACCTCCACCACCTGGTCCACACAACCTCCACCACCTGGTCCACACAACCTCCACCACCTGGTCCACACAACCTCCACCACCTGGTCTACACAACCTCCACCACCTGGTCCACACAACCTCCACCACCTGGTCCACGCAACCTCCACCACCTGGTCCACACAACCTCCACCACCTGGTCCACGCAACCTCCACCACCTGGTCTACACAACCTCCACCACCTGGTCCACACAACCTCCACCACCTGGTCCACACAACCTCCACCACCTGGTCCACACAACCTCCACCACCTGGTCCACACAACCTCCACCACCTGGTCCACACAACCTCCACCACCTGGTCCACACAACCTCCACCACCTGGTCCACACAACCTCCACCACCTGGTCCACACAACCTCCACCACCTGGTCCACACAACCTCCACCACCTGGTCCACACAACCTCCACCACCTGGTCCACACAACCTCCACCACCTGGTCCACACAACCTCCACCACCTGGTCCACACAACCTCCACCACCTGGTCCACACAACCTCCACCACCTGGTCCACACAACCTCCACCACCTGGTCCACACAACCTCCACCACCTGGTCCACACAACCTCCACCACCTGGTCCACACAACCTCCACCACCTGGTCCACACAACCTCCACCACCTGGTCCACACAACCTCCACCACCTGGTCTACACAACCTCCACCACCTGGTCCACACAACCTCCACCACCTGGTCTACACAACCTCCACCACCTGGTCTACACAACCTCCACCACCTGGTCCACACAACCTCCACCACCTGGTCTACACAACCTCCACCACCTGGTCCACACAACCTCCACCACCTGGTCCACACAACCTCCACCACCTGGTCCACACAACCTCCACCACCTGGTCTACACAACCTCCACCACCTGGTCTACACAACCTCCACCACCTGGTCCACACAACCTCCACCACCTGGTCTACACAACCTCCACCACCTGGTCTACACAACCTCCACCACCTGGTCTACACAACCTCCACCACCTGGTCCACACAACCTCCACCACCTGGTCTACACAACCTCCACCACCTGGTCTACACAACCTCCACCACCTGGTCTACACAACCTCCACCACCTGGTCTACACAACCTCCACCACCTGGTCTACACAACCTCCACCACCTGGTCCACACAACCTCCACCACCTGGTCCACACAACCTCCACCACCTGGTCTACACAACCTCCACCACCTGGTCCACACAACCTCCACCACCTGGTCCACGCAACCTCCACCACCTGGTCCACACAACCTCCACCACCTGGTCCACGCAACCTCCACCACCTGGTCTACACAACCTCCACAACCTGGTCCACACAACCTCCACCACCTGGTCCACACAACCTCCACCACCTGGTCCACACAACCTCCACCACCTGGTCCACACAACCTCCACCACCTGGTCCACACAACCTCCACCACCTGGTCCACACAACCTCCACCACCTGGTCCACGCAACCTCCACCACCTGGTCCACGCAACCTCCACCACCTGGTCCACGCAACCTCCACCACCTAGTCCACACAACCTCCACCACCTGGTCCACACAAACTCCACCACCTGGTCTACACAACCTCCACCACCTGGTCCACACAACCTCCACCACCTGGTCCACGCAACCTCCACCACCTGGTCCACGCAACCTCCACCACCTGGTCTACACAACCTCCACCACCTGGTCCACGCAACCTCCACCACCTGGTCCACACAACCTCCACCACCTGGTCCACGCAACCTCCACCACCTGGTCCACACAACCTCCACCACCTGGTCCACACAACTTCCACCACCTGGTCCACACAACCTCCACCACCTGGTCCACACAACCTCCACCACCTGGTCCACACAACCTCCACCATCTGGTCCACACAACCTCTACCACCTGGTGCACACAACCTCCACCACCTGGTCCACCCTCCCTTCTTTATCCTCCCACCTTCCTTTCCACTCTCAACCTTCCTGCCCACCCTGAGCACCTGCAACCCACTACCACCTGTACCCCGACTAGCACCAGCACCCCACTACCACCTGCAACCCTACTAGCACCTGTACCCCACTACCACCTGCACCCCGACTAGCACCAGCACCCCACTACCACCTGCACCCCGGCTAGCACCTGTACCCCACTTCCACCTGCACCCCTACTAGCATATGCACCCCACTACCACCTGCACCCCGACTAGCACCAGCAACCCACTACCACCTGCACCCCGACTAGCACCTGTACCCTACTACCATCTGCACCCCGACTAGCACCTGCACCCCACTACCACCTGCACCCCTACTATCACCTGTACCCCACTACCACCTGCACCCCTACTAGCACCTGCACCCCACTACCATCTGCACCCCGACTAGCACCAGCAGCCCACTACCACCTGCACCCCGACTAGCACCTGTACCCTACTACCACCTGCACCCCGACTAGCCCCTGCACCCCACTACCACCTGCACCCCTACTAGCACCTGTACCCCACTACCACCTGCACCCCTACTAGCACCTGCACCCCACTACCACCTGCACCCCGACTAGCACCAGCAGCCCACTACCACCTGCACCCCGACTAACACCTGCAACCCACTACCACCTGTACCCCGACTAGCACCACTTGTACCCCCATTAACGCCTACAATCCCACCACCACATGCACCCCACCATCTGCATCCCACAAACTGCATCTCACCACCTGCACCCCACCATCTACATCCCACAACCTGCATCCCACCTCGTGCATCCCACCTCGTGCATCCCACGACCTGCATCCCACCTCCTCCATCCCGTCTCCTGCACCCCACTACCTGCATCCCACAACCTGCACCCCACCTCCTGCATCTCACCTCCTGCACCCCGCCACCTGCATCCCACCACCTGCATCCCACCTCCTCCATCCCATCTCCTGCACCCCACCACCTGCATCCCACAACCTGCACCCCACCTCCTGCACCCCACCTCCTGCATCCCACCTCCTGCACCCCGCCACCTGCATCCCACCACCTGCACCCCATCACTTGCTTCCTACCTCATGCACCCCATCTCCTGCATCCCACCACCTGCATCCCACCACCTGCACCCCATCACTTACTTCCCACCTCCTGCATCCCACCACCTGCATCTAACAACCTGCATCCCACCTCCTGCACCCCACCACCTGCATCCCACCTCCTCCATCCCATTTCCTGCACCCCACCACCTGCATCCCACAACCTGCACCCCACCTCCTGCATCCCACCTCCTGCACCCTGCCACCTGCATCCCATCACCTGCACCCCATCACTTGTTTCCTACCTCCTGCACCCCATCTCCTGCCCCCCACCACCTGCATCCCACCTCCTGCATCCCACTTCTTGCATCCAACAACCTGCATCTCACGTCCTGCATCCCACCTCCTGCACCCCGCCACCTGCATCCCACTACCTGCACCCCATCACTTACTTCTCACCTCCTGCACCCCACCTCCTGCACCCCACCACCTGCATCCCACCTCCTCCATCCCATCTCCTGCACCCCACCACCTGCATCCCACAACCTGCATCCCACCTCCTGCATCCCACCTCCTGCACCCCACCTCCTGCATCCCACCTCCTGCACCCCGCCACCTGCATTCCACCACCTGCACCCCATCACTTGCTTCCTACCTCATGCACCCCATCTCCTGCACCCCACCACCTGCATCCCACCACCTGCACCCCATCACTTACTTCCCACCTCCTGCACCCCACCTCCTGCATCCCACCACCTCCTGCATCCCACCACCTGCATCCCACCTCATGCACCCCACCACCTGCATCCCACCTCCTCCATCCCATTTCCTGCACCCCACCACCTGCATCCCATAACCTGCACCCCACCTCCTGCACCCCGCCACCTGCATCCCACCACCTGCACCCCATCACTTGCTTCCTACCTCCTGCACCCCATCTCCTGCATCCCACCACCTGCATCCCACCACCTGCATCCCACCACCTGCATCCCACCACCTGCATCCCACCACCTGCATCCCACCACCCGCATCCCACCACCTGCACCCCACCACCTGCATCCCACCACCTGCATCCCACCACCTGCATCCCACCACCTGCATCCCACCACCTGCATCCCACCACCTGCATCCCACCACCTGCATCCCACCACCTGCACCCCACCACCTGCATCCCACCACCTGCATCCCACCACCTGCATCCCACCACCTGCATCCCACCACCTGCATCCCACCACCTGCATCCCACCACCTGCATCCCACCACCTGCATCCCACCACCTGCACCCCACCACCTGCATCCCACCACCTGCATCCCACCACCTGCATCCCACCACCTGCATCCCACCACCTGCATCCCACCACCTGCATCCCACCACCTGCATCCCACCACCTGCATCCCACCACCTGCATCCCACCACCTGCATCCCACCACCTGCATCCCACCACCTGCATCCCACCACCTGCATCCCACCACCTGCATCCCACCACCTGCATCCCACCACCTGCATCCCACCACCTGCATCCCACCACCTGCATCCCACCACCTGCATCCCACCACCTGCATCCCACCACCTGCATCCCACCACCTGCATCCCACCACCTGCATCCCACCACCTGCATCCCACCACCTGCATCCCACCACCTGCATCCCACCACCTGCATCCCACCACCTGCATCCCACCACCTGCATCCCACCACCTGCATCCCACCACCTGCATCCTACCATCTGCTTCCCAACCAAATCTTCCATTATATTCAATGGTGACAGATTTACTACACAAGGAAAGATTTGTGAAATAATGACAGGATTAGAATATAAGACAAAATATTTACTCAGTAGAACATGTTTAGTGTGAGAGACCTGGGAGTGATAATAACGAAGGATCTCACATTCAAGGAACACAGTAATGCTCTTATTGCCATTGCAAGGAAAATTTTAGGCTGGACAACTGGAACGTTCGTAAAGAGATGACAAGTTTATTATGACACTCTTCTGGTCACATGTTCTCTCTTGGCTGGAATATCACTGTAAACTAACGACCTCCTTCAAAGAAGGAGAAAACTCGGAACCTTCACAGCTCGTATAAACTCAGTCAAGCAATTAAATTACTGGGAGTGCTTGAAGTCCCTAGAACTGTACTCCTCAGAACGCAAACGAGAAAGATACGTCATAATATACGCACGGAAGATACTAGAGGGATAGGTTCCAAACCTGCACATTGAAAGAACTACATATGAACACAAGAGGCTTAACAGAAGATGCAAGAAACCTCCAGTGTAAAGCAAAGAAGCGATGGGTACACCGAGAGAGAATTAAATAAGTGTAAAAGATCCACGACCCTTCAACCTTCCCGACATACGTAAGGAGGATTACCAACAGACCCCCGGCTGTCTAAAGAGGGAACTCAACAAAGTCTACAAATCAGCTCCTAATCAGCCGGGCTGCAAGTAGTGAACACTAACAGCCTGATCGATCAGGCCAGAAAGCAGGGAAGTCTGGTCTGGCACCGTGTTGCGGGGGTAGTGACCTCCAGCGACTCCAGGTAACTTACCTGCACCCCCACCAATTGCACCCCAACTCTAGTCACCCCACCACCACTATCCTCACACTCATTAAATGATCCCACTACATCTACCCCCATTACCTACTCACCTTCACCAACACCTGAACCCTAACAACCACCTCCCCAACACCACCTGATGCCCCAAATTACCAGCACCCGAAGTATTTCCTGTAACCCCACTACCAGAGTCACCACACACTACCAACACTTACACCTCACCACCCCTCCCCTTCACTCACTCCCCAGCATTCATCCCTCTCCCCAGCACTCTTTACCCTTCCCAGCATTCATCCGCTTCCTCAGCACACTTCTCCCTTCCGAGCACTCTACCCTTCCCCAGCACTCCTCACCCTCCTAATTACTCTTTTCCCCTCCCCGGCACTCATCCCCCTCCCTAGTACTCCTTCCCTTCCAAGCACTTTTCTCCCTCCCCCAGCATTCATCCCCCTCTCCAGCATTCTTCCCCCTCTCCAGCACTCTTCCCCCTACCCAGCACTCTTCCTCCTCCCCGAACAAACGAACGAACAAGTGCATTTAAGATCCCAATGGGATGAGCGGGGAAGACGGGACAGACGAAGAATAGCGCTGGAGAGGAGTGTTCTTAGTCGTAGAAACAGAGCCAGGGCTTAAAACCCAGCAGCTGAGGCGATCATGGGACAGACTTGGAGAAAAAAACGGAAGAGATCAAGCTGTGTATGCATCAGTCTCGTGGTAGGTGAGGTCTTGAGTCTTGAGAGCTGGAAGTTTCCAGGTCGCAGGAGAGGGCATGCAGGTAAGACCATCAGAGGGCAGCAGACATGTGGGAGTTTATTTTAGTAGTTGAGGAGGCAGGTTTGCAGTGGAGCCATTTGCAAACTTCTTGAAGCTGCTCGTAGAGAGGTGGTGCAGTGTTGTCTTGTTGGAAAAAGTGAAACGAAGAGGCTTCATGAACTCAAGAACTTGCGTGAGTGTGAAGTGAAGAGGTGATTTGCAGGCATACTTGACTGTTCCATCACCGAGGCCTTTGTAGAACTCAGTGCAGGTCATGGTGTCAGCATTCGAGGGAGAGGTGTAGAAAGTAAGGTTTTCCCAAGAGGGTGTGCTGGAGGCGTCGCTATCTGCTTCGTCGGAGGATTTGTCAGAAAATTCTTGTTCAATTGTTTCTACTGTGATTGTGTCGAAAGGAGGCTGGAAGTCTAGAGTATTTGCGGTCTGGCTGGTTGTTGGTGGTTGTTGAGAGGTGGTAGTGGTCATTGGGGGTGGTTCAGGAGTGTTTTCTGGGATAATCTTGAGGAAGTCCTGTGATGTTGGCGAGTCAGTAAAGTTGAATGACGGCATGTTGTTAAGACGGAATAGTTCGTTAATTGTAGTGTTGAATGTAGCTGGGTTTGTTGCATTTACAAGGCGTGCATACATCATGCAATACAGCACCTTAGAGGGAGCAGCATCAGGGAGTGCAGAGAGGGAGTTGCTGGATAGAGATGATTGCTGTGTGGCATGCAGAATTCTGGTGGTGTCCGACTGGAGTTTTGAAATGGCGGCATATGTCGGCGATTTTGGGCTATTCTTCTTGGTTTCTTCTTTAATTATTTCGACATTACTTCTTTTCGTAGTGGGCATTTAGCTGCAAGGGTATGATGAGTACCCTTGCAGTTAAGACATGTTGGAGTGGCTTTGGTCGTGGTGCAGCTTTGAAGTCATGACCTTCTTTTCCACAGGTAGAACAGAACTTTTTGTCTTTAATGCAGTGGTTCCCAAACTGGGGGTAAATTACCCTCTGGGGGTAATTTAACCA
Organism: Cherax quadricarinatus; assembly: GCF_038502225.1. Taxonomy (NCBI): domain Eukaryota; kingdom Metazoa; phylum Arthropoda; class Malacostraca; order Decapoda; family Parastacidae; genus Cherax; species Cherax quadricarinatus. The sequence goes on from NC_091307.1 coordinate 32,506,484, forward strand.
TTTTTGGGGGGTAATGGAGGGATGACAGAAAAAAGTTATGAATTCTGAAAATCAAGAAAACAATGCGGTACCCGGTATGAGGATTATTGTTAACTTTGTCTTAGTATATAAAGTTGTAAAGTAAACCTATTATAAGTAAGTAATAAAGTTAAACCAAATAACAATAAACATCAAAAACTAATATACAGTATTAGAAAAGAAGAAATATATAGCTAAGTGTGTGGAAACCCAAAAGTATTTTGACAAGTATGCTTCAGGACAAAAGTCACTCAGTAGCCCAGATCGACCTGTCCAGTATGCGTCACTCACTTCCTGAGGCTGCCTCTATTTCACACTGTCAGTTTATCTGTGAGCATCAGCCGAGGTAGACATAAGCTGGTATGTATGTGTACTGCCCTGTGCAGTATATAGTTAGTATTTACCCACTGTTACTGTGAATTTGTAGCTATTATTAATTTTATATATAATGTATGTGTGGTTCTTACGTTTTCAATGGTTTTGCTAGGATTAGCAGAGTATGCGAGGCTGTATACGTTCACGTTTAGCCATATATATCAATAATAACAACATTTTGTGAAAGGGGTAGCATGCTTTATGTGGCATGTTAAATTGGGTAACAAGCTGAAAAAGTTTGGGAACCACTGCTTTAATGGGACAGTCCTTGGTTGAGAGTTGATAAGAGTAACAGTTCCAACAGGGAGAGACATGGACGAAACGTTCAGGCTCTATGTGGCGTGGATGTATGTGGAAATATGAGACAGCTAGTCCATTAGAGAGCGCTTGGGTAGCCATATCTATATTTGAAAACGTGAATTTGATCATAGTTGAGGCGTTGGGAATTCGTGTGATGGTGTCTAAAGAGGCCCAGGTGTTCTGTTCTTCGATAGAGGTCTTCAGTTCACCCGTTGGTAAGGATGTGATTATTTTATCCAATTGTTTAATAAAAACTGAACGTTTCGCCAGCATGAAGGGAGACGGTGATATGTTGAATTGTCGGTTTCGCAATGTACTCATTGCAGTGTCGTCCATAAGTTTAGCTGCTTCATTGTCGTCGGTGCAGACGACAATAAAGGAGTCCATGAGTGAGTGGATCACTGTGAATTTAAGATGTAGGCAGGTTCTTATAGCGGCAGCAAGTGATAGTTTAGTGGAATCATTTATAACACCACTGGCTGGTTTGATTTTATAACGATGCGCGAACGTCGTCGAACAGGTAGAGGTTTCCCTACCCAACGGGAATCGTAGGGAGACTGTGATGTCGAGAGTAGGAGCTACTGTGACTACACTCCTTACCCAGCACTCCTCACCCTTCCCAGGACTATTCCCCCTCCCCAACACTTATTCCCCTCCCCAGGATTCTTCCACCTCCCCAGCACTCTTTCCCCTTCCCAACACTACTCACCCTTCTCAGCGCTCTTCTCCCATCTCACCACTGATCCACCATCCCAGCACTCATTCCCTAACAACACTCTTCACCCTCCTCAGCACTCTTCCCCCTTCCTACCACTCATCCACCATCCCAGCACTCATCCCCTCCCAACACCCCTCACCCTCTCCAGCACTCTTACCCCTCCCCAGCACTCACGTCTCCTCGTCACCCTTCCCAAAACCTACCTCTACCCAGTACCTTTCTCTAGCTTGAATAAATGCGACAAGTTATTAAATAAGACACTAGTGCAACATTTGGGTATCTTTATTCCGGAAACGTTGCATCAGCCAGTGATTTTATTAGTCCAATGCAGAGAACAGTGGAAGTTGAGGAGGAGTTTGAGGTAATCAGTCCCTCAGCGTTGAGTCGACGTATTCAGTCGAGCTTTCACTGGTGACACCGCCTATCACTGCTCCACCTCACCTGACTGCAGTATATTAACCAAATATCTGCACATATGCTGTACGTTTCTCAAGATTGATGGACTGAATACATAGACTCCAGGCTGAGGGACTGATAACCTCAAACTACACCCCATCTTCCACCGTTCTCTGCACTGGACTGAAGAAGGCACTCACTGTATACCTGGAGACCACTTGGAGAGGATTTCAGGAGTCAACACCCCTGCTGTCCGGTCTGTGACCAGGCTTCGCGCGGAATTAGGGCCTGATCAACTAGGCTGTTAGTGCTGGACACACGCAAACCGACGTACGAACTACAGCCCGGCTGGTCAGGTACTGATTTTAAGTGCCACGCCAGCTTTTTTTTCTTCTTCCTGGCCCTAAAAAACCTGTGTCTCTGGAGTGGTTGTGGCTACCCTGGTTTGCATGAGGGATCCGTATCTTCTTATTACCTTTAGATGGTGTGCCTGACAGTATATGATGCAGCATTGTCTTTCATAGACTAAAGAGTAACACATTTCCGGGCGAAATGAATTACATGAATAACTGCATTCTCCTTTGGGTATGTGGAGGCGGCATTATTTGGGATGGTCAAAATTGCACGTAGCACCCGTTTTTCCAGATGTTCCATGCCTACAAATACCCAAGGCATAAAATTAGCATAGATTTGATTTCTGTTTTGCCAAGATTTTTTGTGTCTTCTTTCCCTACTGGTGTATTTTCTTCTGACTCCCTAATATCTACAGCACCTGAACTAACATCAATGCCTCCAACAGTTTTTACTGGTAATATATCAACACTATTCCCCGAAGCAGCATCCCTTTTTCTCCATATCCAGCAGGATTGTTACTTTGTAGCTCTGGAATTCGTATATCTTTGTCATTACCTGTTTCATCAGCAGGACCACCACCTCCACCTGGTGTACTGTAATTCATTTCCGTATTCTCACAAGTACTCTCCTCCAAGACAGTACTAGCACCATCTGGTACACTGTCTTTCATGTCTGTAACGTTACCAGACGTTACCAGAATAGTAACCAGAACAGTGATACCCAAATGTTGCACGCCCCTTTATTAAGATCCATTAGTGCTCACGCTTCCTTGTTACCATCCACTAGTACTCACGCTTCCTCAGTATCATCCACTAGTAATTACGCCCCCTCAATACCATCCACTAGTACTCACGCCCCTTCAGTACCTCCACTAGTGCTTATGACCCCTTCAGTACTTCCAATAGTATTCACGCTCCCTCATTACCTTCCACTAAAATACACCTTTCCTCAGTACTTCTTCTAGTACTCACGCCCCTTTAGTACTTCCACTAGTAGTCAAGCCCCTTCAGTACTTCCACAAGTTCTCACGCCCCTTCAGTACTTCAACTAGTACTCACGCTCCCTCAGTGCCTTCCACTAATATACACGCTCCCTCAGTACTTCTATAGTACTCACGCCACTTCAGTACATCCACTAGTACTCACGCCCCTTTAGTATTTCCACTAGTACTCATGCCTCTTCAGTACTTCCACTAGTACTCACGCTCCTCAGTACCTACTACTAGTGCATTCAATCGGTACTTCCATTAGTATTAACACCCCTTCAGTACCTTCCACTAGTACTCACGCTCCTTCGGTAACTTTCACTACATCGTGGTGGAGGAAAATCTGGAGCAAAGGCAAGAAGACTGTCGGTTATATAGGCGTCAGTGGATAAGGACGTGTAGCAGACGAGGGCATAGTCACTGGTAGGAAGGATTCCCCATTGGAAGTAGGTCCTACACAATGGGATGGGTTAGTTGTAGCAGCCGTGAAGAAGGTCTTGTAGATGTCCTCTGAACCAAGATTCCATGATGTTGCAGTGTCTGACAAGTTCTGCAAGAAAGGTATAAAATACCGACAATATGAAAGTTAAGACACATGTGTAAAATCTGGATATCTTTATTGTAGACGTTTCGCCATCCAGTGACTTTATCAATACAGATTCTAGGACATAATTAGAAGACAGTAAAACTATATACAAAAGATAAGGTAATCAGTCCCTCAGCCTTGGAGTTAGTGTTCACAGCATCGTGGTGGAGGAGAATCTGGAGCAAAGGCAAGAAGACTGGCGGTTATATAGGCGTCAGTGGATAAGGACGTGTAGCAGACGAGGGCATAGTCACTGGTAGGCGGGATTCCCCAGAGGAAGTAGGTTCCTACCCAAAGGGATGGGTTAGTTGTAGCAGCCGTGAAGGTCATGGAATCTTGGTTCAGAGGACACCTACAAGACCTTCACTGCTGCTACAACTAACCCATTCCTTTGGGTAGGACCTACTTCCAATGGGAAATCCCGCCTACCAGTGACTATGCCCTCGTCTGCTACACGTCCTTATCCACTGACGCCTATATAACCGCCAGTCTTCTTGCCTTTGATCCAAACTTTCACTAGTACACACGCTCACTTAATACCTTCCACTAGTACTCACACTCCTTCAGTACCTTCCACTGTTACTCATCCCCCATCAATTCCTTCCACTAGTACTCACTCTCTCTCAGTACATTTCACTAGTACTCACGCTCTCTCATTACTCTCCACTAGTACTCACGCTCTCTCATTATCATCCACTAGTACTAACGCCCCCTCATTACCATCTACTAGTAATCAAGCCTCTTAATTAGAATTCACAAGTACTCGCACCTCATCATTACCATCCACTAGTACTCACGCATACTCAGTACCATCCACTAATACTCACTCCCAGTCAATACCATTCATTAGTACTCACGCCCACTCAGTACCATCCACTAATACACACGCCCAATCATTTCCATCTACTAGTACTCACGCCCACTGAGTACCATCTACTAATACTCACGCCCAATCATTATCATCCACTAGTACTCACGTCCCTTCAGTACTTCCACTAGTACTCACGCTCCCTCAGTATTCCCACTGGTACTCACGCCCCTTCAGTGCTTCCTCTAGTACTCACGCCCTTTTAGTACTTTCATTGATACTCACGATCCTTCAGTACCTTCCACTAGTAATCATACACCTTCAGTACCATCCACTAGTACTCACGCTTAAGTACTTTTCATTAGTACTCACGGTCTCTCATTCCTTTCCACTAGTAGTCACGCTCCTTCGGTACCTTCCACTAGCACTCTCGCAACCTTAGTACTTTCCACTAGTACTCCCGCTCCCTCAGTACGTTCCACTAGTACTCGCGCTCCCTCAGTACCTTCCACTAGTACTCTCGCTCACTCAGTACCTTCTACTAGTACACTCAATCGGTACTTCCATTAGTATTCACACCCATTCAGTACTTTCCATTAGTACTCGCGCTCGTTCGGTAACTTACACTAGAACTCACGCTCACTTAATACCTTCCACTATTACTCACGCTCCTTCGATAATTTTCACTAGTACTCATGCTCACTAAATACCTTCCACTAGTACCCACATTCCTTCAGTACCTTGCACTAGTACTCACCCACCATCAATTCCTTCCACTAGTACTCACCCTCTCTCAGTACCTTCCACTGGTATTTTCGCTTATTTAGTTCTTTCCATTAGTACTCACGCTCTTTCAATACCTTCCACAAGTACTCACGCTCTTTCATTACTTTCCACGAGTACTCACGCTCTCTTATTACCATCCACTAGAACTAACGCCCCCTCATTGCTGTCTACTAGAACTCACGCCTAATTACCATCTGCTAGTACTCACGCATACTCATTACCTTCCACTAGTACTTACGCATACTCATTACCTTCCACTAGTACTCACGCCCACTCAGTACCATCCACTAATACTCACGCCCAATCATTACCATCCAATAGTACTCACGCCCACTCAGTACCATCCACTAATACACACGCCCAATAATTACCATCTACTAGTACTCACGCCCACTCAGTACCATCCACTAATACTCACGCCCAATCATTACCATCTACTAGTACTCACGCCCACTCAGTACCATCCACTAATACTCACGCCCAATCATTACCATCCATTAGTACTCACGCCCACTCAGTACCATCCACTAATACTCACGCCCAATCATTACTATCCACTAGTACTCACGCTCCCTCAGTACCTTCCACTAGTACTCACGCCCCTTCAGTGCTTCCACTAGTACTCACGCCCCTTTAGTGCTTCCATTAGTACTCAAGTCTCTTCAGTACTTCCACTAGTACTCCCGCTCCTTCAGTACTTCCACTAGTACTCACGCTCTTTTAGTACTTCCATTAGTACTCACGCCTATTCAGTACTTCCACTAGTGCTCACGCCCTTCCAGTACTTTCACTAGCACTCACACTTATTCAGTACCTTCTACTAGTAATCATGCTCCTTCAGTACTATCCACTAGTACTCACGCTTCTTCAATACTTTTCATTAGTACTCACGGTCTATCATTACTTTCCACTAGTACTCACGCTCCTTCAGTACCTTCCACTAGTACTCACGCTCCTTCGGTACCTTCCACTAGTACTAACGCTCCTTCGGTACCTACCACTAGTACTCACGCTGTCTCATTACCTTACTCTAGTACTCACACTCCCTAACTACCATCCACTATACTCAATCCTTCTCATTACCATTCACTAGTACTCACGTCCCTTAGCACTTCCACTTGTTCTCAGGCCTCTTCAGTACTTTCACTAGTACTCACTCCCTAAGTACTTCTTCTAGTACTCACGCTCCCTCAATACTTCAACTAGAACTCTTGCTCCTTCAATACTTCCACTAGTACTCACACTTCTTCACTACCTTCCATTAGTACTCTGGCTCCTTCAGTACCTTCTACTAGTACTTTCGCTCCATCAGTATCATCCACTAGTACTCTCGCTCTCAATACCTTCCACTAGAACTGTTGCTCCCTCAGTAGGTTCCACTAGTACTCTCTAGTACTTTCTACTAGTAATCATGCTCCTACATTACCTTCAATTAGTACTCTTCCTCCCTCTTTTTTGAACCAGAACCCCCCTTCCTTACCTCCCTCAACTCCTTTACTTCCCTCACTTCCCACACCATTATTATTATAATCAAAAAGAAGCGCTAAACCACAACGGCTATACAGCGCTGCCACACCTTCATTACTTCACTCACCCCTCCTTCATGAGGCACACCCCTCCCCCGAAGCCCATATCCCATCATACTCCCTCTTCTCCCTCCCTCCCACTCCATTGCCCCAGCATCATTCTCCCTCCCCCTCCTCTCCTTCCCTTCTCCATCCCCTCTCCATCTTCCCTCGCCCTCCCCTCCCAAATCCTTCCCTTTCCTACCCCACCTCTTCCTTCCACTCCCTCTCCCCACCCCTCCCTAGTACCTCGTAAATACATCTATTGACCCAGCTAGTTTTATGACGTCACAAACACGTCATTGATTTTCAGGCTGACGGCGAGTCTCGTGATGCTGCTACCCGCCGAGCAGTGGGTGGTGGTGCTACCCGCCCAGCAGTGACAGTGCTACCCGCCCAGCAGTGGGTGGTGGTGCTACCCGCCCAGCAGTGACGGTGCTACCCGCCCAGCAGTGGGTGACGGTGCTACCCGCGCAGCAGTGGGTGACGGTGCTACCCGCCCAGCAGTGACAGTGCTACCCGCCAAGCAGTGGGTGGCGGTGCTACCCGCCCAGCAGTGGGTGTCGGTGCTACCCTCCCAGCAGTGGGTGGCGGTGCTACCCCCCGAGCAGTGGGTGACGGTGCTACCCGCCCAGCAGTGACAGTGCTACCCGCCAAGCAGTGGGTGACTGTGCTACC
>NC_091307.1:32519052-32664052 GCF_038502225.1 Cherax quadricarinatus
ATAACCTTACTCTTTCCTGTATTCACCTTTAATTTTCTTCTTTTGCACACCCTACCTAATTCATCCACCAATCTCTGCAGCTTCTCTTCAGAATCTCCCAAGAGCACAGTGTCATCAGCAAAGAGCAGCTGTGACAACTCCCACTTTGTGTGTGATTCTTTATCTTTTAACTCCACGCCTCTTGCCAAGACCCTCGCATTTACTTCTCTTACAACCCCATCTATAAATATATTAAACAACCACGGTGACATCACACATCCTTGTCTAAGGCCTACTTTTACTGGGAAAAAATTTCCCTCTTTCCTACATACTCTAACTTGAGCCTCACTATCCTCGTAAAAACTCTTCACTGCTTTCAGTAACCTACCTCCTACACCATACACTTGCAACATCTGCCACATTGCCCCCCTATCCACCCTGTCATACGCCTTTTCCAAATCCATAAATGCCACAAAGACCTCTTTAGCCTTATCTAAATACTGTTCACTTATATGTTTCACTGTAAACACCTGGTCCACACACCCCCTACCTTTCCTAAAGCCTCCTTGTTCATCTGCTATCCTATTCTCCGTCTTACTCTTAATTCTTTCAATTATAACTCTACCATACACTTTACCAGGTACACTCAACAGACTTATCCCCCTATAATTTTTGCACTCTCTTTTATCCCCTTTGCCTTTATACAAAGGAACTATGCATGCTCTCTGCCAATCCCTAGGTACCTTACCCTCTTCCATACATTTATTAAATAATTGCACCAACCACTCCAAAACTATATCCCCACCTGCTTTTAACATTTCTATCTTTATCCCATCAATCCCGGCTGCCTTACCCCCTTTCATTTTACCTACTGCCTCACGAACTTCCCCCACACTCACAACTGGCTCTTCCTCACTCCTACAAGATGTTATTCCTCCTTGCCCTATACACGAAATCACAGCTTCCCTATCTTCATCAACATTTAACAATTCCTCAAAATATTCCCTCCATCTTCCCAATACCTCTAACTCTCCATTTAATAACTCTCCTCTCCTATTTTTAACTGACAAATCCATTTGTTCTCTAGGCTTTCTTAACTTGTTAATCTCACTCCAAAACTTTTTCTTATTTTCAACAAAATTTGTTGATAACATCTCACCCACTCTCTCATTTGCTCTCTTTTTACATTGCTTCACCACTCTCTTAACCTCTCTCTTTTTCTCCATATACTTTTCCCTCCTTGCATCACTTCTACTTTGTAAAAACTTCTCATATGCTAACTTTTTCTCCCTTACTACTCTCTTTACATCATCATTCCACCAATCACTCCTCCTCCCTCCTGCACCCACTTTCCTGTAACCACAAACTTCTGCTGAACACTCTAACACTACATTTTTAAAACTACCCCATACCTCTTCGACCCCATTGCCTATACTCTCATTAGCCCATCTATCCTCCAATAGCTGTTTATATCTTACCCTAACTGCCTCCTCTTTTAGTTTATAAACCTTCACCTCTCTCTTCCCTGATGCTTCTATTCTCCTTGTATCCCATCTACCTTTTACTCTCAGTGTAGCTACAACTAGAAAGTGATCTGATATATCTGTGGCCCCTCTATAAACATGTACATCCTGAAGTCTACTCAACAGTCTTTTATCTACCAATACATAATCCAACAAACTACTGTCATTTCGCCCTACATCATATCGTGTATACTTATTTATCCTCTTTTTCTTAAAATATGTATTACCTATAACTAAACCCCTTTCTATACAAAGTTCAATCAAAGGGCTCCCATTATCATTTACACCTGGCACCCCAAACTTACCTACCACACCCTCTCTAAAAGTTTCTCCTACTTTAGCATTCAGGTCCCCTACCACAATTACTCTCTCACTTGGTTCAAAGGCTCCTATACATTCACTTAACATCTCCCAAAATCTCTCTCTCTCTCCTCTGCATTCCTCTCTTCTCCAGGTGCATACACGCTTATTATGACCCACTTCTCGCATCCAACCTTTACTTTAATCCACATAATTCTTGAATTTACACATTCATATTCTCTTTTCTCCTTCCATAACTGATCATTTAACATTACTGCTACCCCTTCCTTTGCTCTAACTCTCTCAGATACTCCAGATTTAATCCCATTTATTTCCCCCCACTGAAACTCTCCTACCCCCTTCAGCTTTGTTTCGCTTAGAGCCAGGACATCCAACTTCTTTTCATTCATAACATCAGCAATCATCTGTTTCTTGTCATCCGCACTACATCCACGCACATTTAAGCATCCCAGTTTTATAAAGTTTTTCTTCTTCTCTTTTTTAGTAAATGTATACAGGAGAAGGGGTTACTAGCCCATTGCTCCCGGCATTTATATATATATATATATATATATATATATATATATATATATATATATATATATATATATATATTGGTAGACAGCAACCACCCAGGGAAGTACTACCGTCCTGCCAGATGGCTGTGAAACAAAAACCTATAACTGTTTTGCATGATGGTAGGATTGCTGGTTTCTTTTTCTGTCTCATAAACACGCTAAGATAACAGGGATATCTTGCTACTCCTACTTACACTTTGGTCACACTTCACAGACACGCACATGCATATATATATATACATACATCTAGGTTTTTCTCTTTTTTCTAAATAGCTCTTGTTCTTTTTTATTTCTTCTATTGTCCATGGGGAAGTGGAAAAGAATCTTTCCTCCGTAAGCCATGCGTGTCGTATGAGGCGACTAAAATGCCGGGAGCAATGGGCTAGTAACCCCTTCTCCTGTATACAATTACTAAAAAAGAGAAGAAGAAAAACTTTATAAAACTGGGTTGCTTAAATGTGCGTGGATGTAGTGCGGATGACAAGAAACAGATGATTGCTGATGTTATGAATGAAAAGAAGTTGGATGTCCTGGCCCTAAGCGAAACAAAGCTGAAGGGGGTAGGAGAGTTTCAGTGGGGGGAAATAAATGGGATTAAATCTGGAGTATCTGAGAGAGTTAGAGCAAAGGAAGGGGTAGCAGTAATGTTAAATGATCAGTTATGGAAGGAGAAAAGAGAATATGAATGTGTAAATTCAAGAATTATGTGGATTAAAGTAAAGGTTGGATGCGAGAAGTGGGTCATAATAAGCGTGTATGCACCTGGAGAAGAGAGGAATGCAGAGGAGAGAGAGAGATTTTGGGAGATGTTAAGTGAATGTAAAGGAGCCTTTGAACCAAGTGAGAGAGTAATTGTGGTAGGGGACTTGAATGCTAAAGTAGGAGAAACTTTTAGAGAGGGTGTGGTAGGTAAGTTTGGGGTGCCAGGTGTAAATGATAATGGGAGCCCTTTGATTGAACTTTGTATAGAAAGGGGTTTAGTTATAGGTAATACATATTTTAAGAAAAAGAGGATAAATAAGTATACACGATATGATGTAGGGCGAAATGACAGTAGTTTGTTGGATTATGTATTGGTAGATAAAAGACTGTTGAGTAGACTTCAGGATGTACATGTTTATAGAGGGGCCACAGATATATCAGATCACTTTCTAGTTGTAGCTATACTGAGAGTAAAAGGTAGATGGGATACAAGGAGAATAGAAGCATCAGGGAAGAGAGAGGTGAAGGTTTATAAACTAAAAGAGGAGGCAGTTAGGGTAAGATATAAACAGCTATTGGAGGACAGATGGGCTAATGAGAGCATAGGCAATGGGGTCGAAGAGGTATGGGGTAGGTTTAAAAATGTAGTGTTAGAGTGTTCAGCAGAAGTTTGTGGTTACAGGAAAGTGGGTGCAGGAGGGAAGAGGAGCGATTGGTGGAATGATGATGTAAAGAGAGTAGTAAGGGAGAAAAAGTTAGCATATGAGAAGTTTTTACAAAGTAGAAGTGATGCAAGGAGGGAAGAGTATATGGAGAAAAAGAGAGAAGTTAAGAGAGTGGTGAAGCAATGTAAAAAGAGAGCAAATGAGAGAGTGGGTGAGATGTTATCAACAAATTTTGTTGAAAATAAGAAAAAGTTTTGGAGTGAGATTAACAAGTTAAGAAAGCCTAGAGAACAAATGGATTTGTCAGTTAAAAATAGGAGAGGAGAGTTATTAAATGGAGAGTTAGAGGTATTGGGAAGATGGAAGGAATATTTTGAGGAATTGTTAAATGTTGATGAAGATAGGGAAGCTGTGATTTCGTGTATAGGGCAAGGAGGAATAACATCTTGTAGGAGTGAGGAAGAGCCAGTTGTGAGTGTGGGGGAAGTTCGTGAGGCAGTAGGTAAAATGAAAGGGGGTAAGGCAGCCGGGATTGATGGGATAAAGATAGAAATGTTAAAAGCAGGTGGGGATATAGTTTTGGAGTGGTTGGTGCAATTATTTAATAAATGTATGGAAGAGGGTAAGGTACCTAGGGATTGGCAGAGAGCATGCATAGTTCCTTTGTATAAAGGCAAAGGGGATAAAAGAGAGTGCAAAAATTATAGGGGGATAAGTCTGTTGAGTGTACCTGGTAAAGTGTATGGTAGAGTTATAATTGAAAGAATTAAGAGTAAGACGGAGAATAGGATAGCAGATGAACAAGGAGGCTTTAGGAAAGGTAGGGGGTGTGTGGACCAGGTGTTTACAGTGAAACATATAAGTGAACAGTATTTAGATAAGGCTAAAGAGGTCTTTGTGGCATTTATGGATTTGGAAAAGGCGTATGACAGGGTGGATAGGGGGGCAATGTGGCAGATGTTGCAAGTGTATGGTGTAGGAGGTAGGTTACTGAAAGCAGTGAAGAGTTTTTACGAGGATAGTGAGGCTCAAGTTAGAGTATGTAGGAAAGAGGGAAATTTTTTCCCAGTAAAAGTAGGCCTTAGACAAGGATGTGTGATGTCACCGTGGTTGTTTAATATATTTATAGATGGGGTTGTAAGAGAAGTAAATGCGAGGGTTTTGGCAAGAGGCGTGGAGTTAAAAGATAAAGAATCACACACAAAGTGGGAGTTGTCACAGCTGCTCTTTGCTGATGACACTGTGCTCTTGGGAGATTCTGAAGAGAAGTTGCAGAGATTGGTGGATGAATTTGGTAGGGTGTGCAAAAGAAGAAAATTAAAGGTGAATACAGGAAAGAGTAAGGTTATGAGGATAACAAAAAGATTAGGTGATGAAAGATTGAATATCAGATTGGAGGGAGAGAGTATGGAGGAGGTGAACATATTCAGATATTTGGGAGTGGACGTGTCAGCGGATGGGTCTATGAAAGATGAGGTGAATCATAGAATTGATGAGGGAAAAAGAGTGAGTGGTGCACTTAGGAGTCTGTGGAAACAAAGAACTTTGTCCTTGGAGGCAAAGAGGGGAATGTATGAGAGTATAGTTTTACCAACGCTCTTATATGGGTGTGAAGCGTGGGTGATGAATGTTGCAGCGAGGAGAAGGCTGGAGGCAGTGGAGATGTCATGTCTGAGGGCAATGTGTGGTGTGAATATAATGCAGAGAATTCGTAGTTTGGAAGTTAGGAGGAGGTGCGGGATTACCAAAACTGTTGTCCAGAGGGCTGAGGAAGGGTTGTTGAGGTGGTTCGGACATGTAGAGAGAATGGAGCGAAACAGAATGACTTCAAGAGTGTATCAGTCTGTAGTGGAAGGAAGGCGGGGTAGGGGTCGGCCTAGGAAGGGTTGGAGGGAGGGGGTAAAGGAGGTTTTGTGTGCGAGGGGCTTGGACTTCCAGCAGGCATGCGTGAGCGTGTTTGATAGGAGTGAATGGAGACAAATGGTTTTTAATACTTGACGTGCTGTTGGAGTGTGAGCAAAGTAACATTTATGAAGGGATTCAGGGAAACCGGCAGGCCGGACTTGAGTCCTGGAGATGGGAAGTACAGTGCCTGCACTCTGAAGGAGGGGTGTTAATGTTGCAGTTTAAAAACTGTAGTGTAAAGCACCCTTCTGGCAAGACAGTGATGGAGTGAATGATGGTGAAAGTTTTTCTTTTTCGGGCCACCCTGCCTTGGTGGGAATCGGCCGGTGTGATAATAAAAAAATAAAAAATATATATATATATATATTATATATATATTATATATATATATATATATATATATATATATATATATATATATATATATATATATAATCTTTTTTGAATGAAGAACTGCATGAAATTCCTATCGATATGGAGAGGAAACCTTGGCACAGGTCATCCCACGTTGCAGAAAACAACGGATATAGCCCCACTCCACATTGCTGTCAGCAAAACAATAGTAAAGAATTATAGACCAATAAATCTAACGTCTAACATCATATAAATCTTTGAAAGGGTTCTAAGAAGGAAGATCGCCAATCACTTGGATTCTCAACAGTTGCACAACCCAGGGCAGCAGGGTTCAGGAAACACGTCACTCCTGCCTCTCACAACTACTGGACTACCATGACACAATCTATTAAGTGACACTGTCAGAGGATCTCACCTCCAAGGACCACAACAGTGTCATTATCACAACTGCGAGGAAAATGATGGAACAGATAATGAGAACCTTCAGAAGGAGAGATGTCAAGCCAGGGATGATCTCTTTAAGTCACTTGTTATGCTGGAATGTTGCTGCACACAAACAACTCATTTCAAGGCATGCAAAATTGCGGGTCTGGAGAATGTACAGAGGATCTTCACTGCACGTATAAGCTCAGTAAAGCACCTCAGTTACTGGAAACGGTTGAAGTCTCTTGACCAGTATTTTCTGGAGCGCAGGCGAGTAAGGTACACTATAAGTTACACCTGGAAAATTCTTGAGGGATCGGTCACAAATCTGCTCCCAGAAATCACTCTTAATAAAAGCAAAAAATTGGCAAACGGTGCAACATCTCCCAATGAGAAGTGGGGGTGCCGTGAGCACACTAAGAAAACGTAAGTGTCAAGGGCCCAAGGCTGTTCAACAGCCTTCCTTCGTACGTAAGAGGGATTACCAATTAACTTTTCTCTGTCTTCAAGATTAACTTAAAGTCAGTGCCTGACCGTCCGGGCTGTGGTTCGTACGTTGGGTTGCCTGAGGCTAGCAGTAACAGCCTGGTTGATCAGGCTCTGATCCACCTTGAGGCTTAGTCATGGATCGCACTGAGGGGGTATTGACCCCAAGAGCTCCGTCCAGGTAGATTCCAGGTAGGTAGAATAGTAAATATTAATAAAATAAATAGCGACTAGTAATTTGCAGATATTCCATCTAGTATCGGATGAGTTGATGGAGTGTGTCTGCAATAGTCCCGTTTGGATACATCTGCAGTGCGATGCCACCTTATTCTATATGAAAATCACACAGTGGGAATAAAAACTAACTGTTTCCCTGTCATATTCCGTCACACAGGATGGGGCTCATACAAGATGTTGAAATCCGTGAGCCTGAGCTGGGAGACTTCAGTTGAGAAATAAGGATATCGTCAAAGATTTCAGGAAGGGTTAATTATCTATGGGAGCTTCAAAGGTTTAGTTACTATCATTTGAGAATATCCACCTCTCAGGATAGCCTATTCCATACATAACAGAAATGGAATTTTGAATTTTTCATAAAGATCAAAGTAGGATCACCATAAAAAATATTTTTAAAGCCGTATAAAATAAATCGAAAGGAAGAAAACGTGGAAAGGTTAAGCTGTAAACAGGTTATCAATATGAAACATTATGTTGTCATTACTGAAGTAAAAAAAAAAACAGTCCAGGATGACGAACGTGAGAAAACCTTCGTCCCATGTGAACCTCCCACGACCTGAAGGATGGTGACGGAAAGTTATTTCTACAGTGATAGTGATGAGTGAATATACGTAAACATGAATGTTTTATTAGGCAAGGCAAAAAAAATAATATTTAAGAGAGGGAATGACTTAGAAAGAAGATACTGAAGCAAAATGATTTTTGCATAAAGAAGTGGGATTATAGTGATACTCTCAGTTGAAGAGGAGAACGAATGCTGGTAAACACACTACTTCCCATGATACACAACACATCACTCGCTACTCAGCATACCATGCAACACCTACAGTATAATCACAACTCCACAGACATACCACACCATTCAACACTCATCATATACTACAGTACCATACATTCATTGTACCTTTACCGTACGCCTTCACCACAACATATAATGTATGACCATGACATGAACTAGCAGCTACACAGCACACAAAAAGGACTCAAGCTAGTCCTTATACTCAGAACTCGAGAGGAAGGAGATATATGGCGAGACGTCGTAACTGGTGACGTCAGCAATGTTTACAAATATTTATATCAGCTGATAACACTAGTGACCACGTGCTTGGAGACCTGCATGCTGGCTGATCTTGTGTGTGTGTGTGTGTGTGTGTGTATGTGTGTGTGTGTGTGTGTGTGTGTGTGTGTGTGTGTGTGTGTGTGTGTGTGTGTGTGTGTGTGTGTGTGTGTGTGTGTGTGTGTACTCACCTAATTGTGGTTGCAGTGGTCGAGACTCAGCTCCTGGCCCCACCTCTTCACTGACCGCTACTGGGCCCTCCCTCTCCCTGCTCCATGAGCTTTATCATACCTCGTCTTGAAACTATGTATGGTTCATGTGTGTGTGTGTGTGTGTGTGTGTGTGTGTGTGTGTGTGTGTGTGTGTGTGTGTGTGTGTGCGCGCGCGCTATGTTTACGTTCCAGTGTTCGTAGAAACGCATACAAGTTGTTTATAGGTTGGTGTGTCTAGTAATTGTAGGAATTCTTAGAGAATGCACACACCCAAGAACATACGTGCACACACACACACACACACACACACACACACACACACACACACACACACACACACACACACACACACACGGCGGGAGTAACAGCATTATAACGCTCGTGAATCTTTAGTGGTTTTTGGCCCACCAAGGTCATTACAGGGATCACCGAAAGTTGTCAGTGTCAGTGTGTTACAAAAGGCGATATCTATAAAGTATAGACATCTAAAGAGAATACTAGAACGTCTCCCCCTCTAGCATTCAGCCTGTTTCTGGTTTTTGTAACAAGTAGTCAGAATATGATCGGTCTAGTTATCTCTTGACTTGACTGAAATATTAATAGAGTTTTGGGAATACAAGTACAGGATAATAATCCAACGAAATAAAATTTGAGATCTTTAATACAAAAGGTGTCTAGGTGGATAATCAATATTTTTATTACATAGTTTAGGATACAAGCTCCTTCATATCTCTTGTAGTGCAAAGCTAAATTGTACATATAGTAGTATAGTGCTGAGAGTACATTTCGTAACATCACGACTTATAAGTACCGTCTGGTATGTTATTAAGTATAAAAATAATAATAGTATATACAAGTGTGTGTGAATGTGTGCGTGTGTGCTCAAAGTGCTCGTTATGGCTCAGTAAGACTCCACTCGACTTAACTGACTAAACGTCCTCCAATAATGTATCTTCTTGGCCAAGAAGGTAATCAAAACAGCTTGCTTGAACAATATGACCAATCATTCATCAACAGCAATTATGTAACAAGCAGCAGCACAGCATCAGGAACAACCAGACAAAATAACGACCCTAACTGGTGACCATCAGCAGATCCTCCATAAAAGTCATAAAACTCCCTTAATTTATTTTTTTTATTTTTTTATTATCACACTGGCCGATTCCCACCAAGGCAGGGTGGCCCGAAAAAGAAAAACTTTCACCATCATTCACTCCATCACTGTCTTGCCAGAAGGGTGCTTTACACTACAGTTTTTAAACTGCAACATTAACACCCCTCCTTCAGAGTGCAGGCACTGTACTTCCCATCTCCAGGACTCAAGTCCGGCCTGCCGGTTTCCCTGAATCCATTCATAAATGTTACTTTGCTCACACTCCAACAGCACGTCAAGTATTAAAAACCATTTGTCTCCATTCACTCCTATCAAACACGCTCACGCATGCCTGCTGGAAGTCCAAGCCCCTCGCACACAAAACCTCCTTTACCCCCTCCCTCCAACCCTTCCAAGGCCGACCCCTACCCCGCCTTCCTTCCACTACAGACTGATACACTCTTGAAGTCATTCTGTTTCGCTCCATTCTCTCTACATGTCCGAACCACCTCAACAACCCTTCCTCAGCCCTCTGGACAACAGTTTTGGTAATCCCGCACCTCCTCCTAACTTCCAAACTACGAATTCTCTGCATTATATTCACACCACACATTGCCCTCAGACATGACATCTCCACTGCCTCCAGCCTTCTCCTCGCTGCAACATTCATCACCCACGCTTCACACCCATATAAGAGCGTTGGTAAAACTATACTCTCATACATTCCCCTCTTTGCCTCCAAGGACAAAGTTCTTTGTCTCCACAGACTCCTAAGTGCACCACTCACTCTTTTTCCCTCATCAATTCTATGATTCACCTCATCTTTCATAGACCCATCCGCTGACACGTCCACTCCCAAATATCTGAATACGTTCACCTCCTCCATACTCTCTCCCTCCAATCTGATATTCAATCTTTCATCACCTAATCTTTTTGTTATCCTCATAACCTTACTCTTTCCTGTATTCACCTTTAATTTTCTTCTTTTGCACACCCTACCAAATTCATCCACCAATCTCTGCAGCTTCTCTTCAGAATCTCCCAAGAGCACAGTGTCATCAGCAAAGAGCAGCTGTGACAACTCCCACTTTGTGTGTGATTCTTTATCTTTTAACTCCCTTAATATGGAATCTAAATTCAGCATAACCAAATCCCCGACTACGATGGTGTGTTGATGCCACACAAAGTAGGTCAGAAGCTTTACCTTGGGACCTGGGTTGACTTAGAGTGTCATTTTGACAGCCTCAGCAAAACGTCAAAAATCACTAAGTCGGAACAAAACTCTGTGAACAGAGTTACACAGAGTTACAAGAGATATGTTTCGACTCACCATTAAAACCATACTCTACCTAAATGGAGTATAATAAACAAACAGCCAGAGACGAGAGAGATCCCTGGAGAGGTGGAGAGAAAGGTGCTGGTTGAGCGATGACCAGCTGTGGAGAGATTGATTTCTCGACTACAGGCCTCACATCAAGTGATATTACGTGACTCGTTCATGTTACTCCAGCAACAGTGCAAGTTATAGCGGTAGTTAGCGATGGCGAACAGCCAATCACAACTCTTCAACAGCGAGCACAGTGAGAAGTGTAATATATTACATCCTACTTAATGACATAGCTAAGTTAAATAATAGTATAAAGCAGGTAAGATATTTTCATTTTAGCTATTAATGAAAATATCAGAAATTTAAAATTATATGAAAGACAATATACATCATATATACATTATATATATTATAAACATTGGGCCCCATTCAGGGAGTACAACAGAGTGAACAACCCGAGAAGTGATACATGAGATTCCTCAAATCGGAAAAGGGAGAGGAAGGCTGCAATTAATACAAAACAATTTGAAAGTGGAATCAGTGCCAGGAGAGAGAGGCTGAAGGCCTAGTGTGAATGTAGGTAGTGCTTCCACAAGCCAATACAGCAAATTCTACCAGAAAAAGTGTGACCCAACCAGAGAGATAAGAGATGAAGCTAGATGAGTTAGTGAATGATAAAACAATCAAAGAAGGGAAAGAAAAGAAAAAATCAAAGGGAAAATATCCAGTATTCTCGGGACTCTGGTGTTTTTCTTGAAACGAGTGAGCTCATTAAGAGTTTCAACTGCTCACGTGATAACATAGTGAAATCCTAGAATATAACAAATATAACAAATACAGGAACGATTGGTGGAATGATGATGTGAAGAGAGTAGTAAGGGAGAAAAAGTTAGCATATGAGAAGTTTTTACAAAGAAGAAGTGATGAAAGGAGGGAAGAGTATATGGAGAAAAAGAGAGAGGTTAAGAGAGTGGTGAAGCAATGTAAAAAGAGAGCAAATGAGAGAGTGGGTGAGATGTTATCAACAAATTTTGTTGAAAAAAAGAAAAAGTTTTGGAGTGAGATTAACAAGTTAAGGAAGCCTAGAGAACAAATGGATTTGTCAGTTAAAAATAGGAGAGGAGAGTTATTAAATGGAGAGTTAGAGGTATTGGGAAGATGGAGGGAATATTTTGAGGAATTGTTAAATGTTGATGAAGATAGGGAAACTGTGATTCCGTGTATAGGGCAAGGAGGAACATCTTGTAGGAGTGAGGAAGAGCCAGTTGTGAGTGTGGGGGAAGTTCGTGAGGCAGTAGGTAAAATAAAAGGGAGTAAGGCAGCCGGGATTGATGGGATAAAGATAGAAATGTTAAAAGCAGGTGGGGATACAGTTTTGGAGTGGTTGGTGCAATTATTTAATAAATGTATGGAAGAGGGTAAGGTACCTAGGGATTGGCAGAGAGCATACATAGTTCCTTTGTATAAAGGCAAAGGGGATAAAAGAGAGTGCAAAAATTATAGGGGGATAAGTCTGTTGAGTATACCTGGCAAAGTGTATGGTAGAGTTATTATTGAAAGAATTAAGAGTAAGACGGAGAATAGGATAGCAGATGAACAAGGAGGCTTTAGGAAAGGTAGGGGGTATGTGGACCAGGTGTTTACAGTGAAACATATAAGTGAACAGTATTTAGATATGGCTAAAGAGGTCTTTGTGGCATTTATGGATTTGGAAAAGGCGTATGACAGGGTGGATAGGGGGGCAATGTGGCAGATGTTGCAGGTGTATGGTGTAGGAGGTAGGTTACTGAAAGCAGTGAAGAGTTTTTACGAGGATAGTGAGGCTCAAGTTAGAGTATGCAGGAAAGAGGGACATTATTTCCCAGTAAAAGTAGGCCTTAGACAAGGATGTGTGATGTCACCGTGGTTGTTTAATATATTTATAGATGGGGTTGTAAGAGAAGTAAATGCGAGGGTCTTGGCAAGAGGCGTGGAGTTAAAAGATAAAGAATCACACATAAAGTGGGAGTTGTCACAGTTGCTCTTTGCTGATGACACTGTGCTCTTGGGAGATTCTGAAGAGAAGTTGCAGAGATTGGTGGATGAATTTGGTAGGGTGTGCAAAAGAAGAAAATTGAAAGTGAATACAGGAAAGAGTAAGGTTATGAGGATAACAAAAAGATTAGGTGATGAAAGATTGGATATCAGATTGGAGGGAGAGAGTATGGAGGAGGTGAATGTATTCAGATATTTGGGAGTGGACGTGTCAGCGGATGGGTCTATGAAAGATGAGGTAAATCATAGAATTGATGAGGGGAAAAGGGTGAGTGGTGCACTTAGGAGTCTGTGGAGACAAAGAACTTTGTCCTTGGAGGCAAAGAGGGGAATGTATGAGAGTATAGTTTTACCAACGCTCTTATATGGGTGTGAAGCATTGGTGATGAATGTTGCAGCGAGGAGAAGGCTGGAGGCAGTGGAGATGTCATGTCTGAGAGCAATGTGTGGTGTGAATATAATGCAGAGAATTCGTAGTTTGGAAGTTAGGAGGAGGTGCGGGATTACCAAAACTGTTGTCCAGAGGGCTGAGGAAGGGTTGTTGAGGTGGTTCGGACATGTGGAGAGAATGGAGCGAAACAGAATAACTTCAAGAGTGTATCAGTCTGTAGTGGAAGGAAGGCGGGGTAGGAGTCGGCCTAGGAAAGGTTGGAGGGAGGGGGTAAAGGAGGTTTTGTGTGCGAGGGGCTTGAACTTCCAGCAGGCATGCGTGAGCGTGTTTGATAGGAGTGAATGGAGACAAATGGTTTTTAATACTTGATGTGCTGTTGGAGTGTGAGCAAAGTAACATTTATGAAGGGGTTCAGGGAAACCGGCAGGCCGGGCTTGAGTCCTGGAGATGGGAGGTACAGTGCCTGCACTCTGAAGGAGGGGTGTTAATCTTGCAGTTTAAAAACTGTAGTGTGAAGCACCCTTCTGGCAAGACAGTGATGGAGTGAATGATGGTGAAAGTTTTTCTTTTTCGGGTCACTCTGCCTTGGTGGGAATCGGCCAGTGTGATAATAAAAAAAAATAAAACAAATACAGAGAAGAAGAAAGGATGGGGGCCAGGAGTGCCACTACAACGAGAATTATCGTGCAACCGCAACTGAGCTGACACCTCTGCCAGACGTGAAGTACGAATTACCTTTTTGTGGTTGCATGTGAGATTAGCATCTGGTCCTGCATTGCTGGTAGCTGGGGGTCATACACCCTACTCCAGAGACCTGAATATCATACAGAGAGCACTTGATATTTAATAAGGAAAAGAAGCTGGGAAGGGAAAGGAAGTTGTGGTACCACATGTTAGGTCGAAACACACATTAGTGAGTGTGCAAGCAGATGCTAAGGTCAGACAAACATATACACTAACATTGCTGCTAAATAAGTGTAGGAGCAGGACAAGAAGATTTTTTTGAACTGTCAGTAACTTATTAACACACACTGTGAGCATACGAAGTGACTCACGCATACACACATTCACACACAGCCTACTATCTGTTAGTGGCCTAAATGAACAGGAACCACTCTTGCACTCACAAACTCCTAATATACATACACTTATACACACACACACACACACACACACACACACACACACACACACACACACACACTCATACAGACAAGGACAGAATCAGCAGAGGACAACCAGAGCAGGGTAGAGCAACAAGTGCAAGCACACACAGAACCACCCCCAGAATCCCACAACCAAACATGGTATCCCAACACAAACACAATCCACACTTACAGCCCCCACCCCACACTATGCTGTAGAATCCCACAGTACACCACGAGGTCACCACCCTCACAGAATCCCCCAGAACAGAGTGTTGGAGAGGAAATTGAAGGTATGGTACACCAATGCTGATGGAATAACAAATAAGGAGGAGTGGCACGAAAGAGTCAAAGAGGCATCACCAGACATCATACCTCTCACCGAAACAAAGTGGCCAGAAGGGCTCACGTGAGCAAGGCAAAGCTGCTGATTATGGAGGACTTCAACCACAAAGAAATCGACTGGGAGAACCTGGAACCACATGGGGCCCAGAAACGTGGAGGGGTAAGATGATGAAGGTGGTACTGGAAAATCTCATGTACCAACACGTAAGGGACGCTACCAGAGAGGAGAGGATGAACCAGCAAGACTGGACCTAGTATTTACCTTGAGTAGTGCAGACAATGAGGACATCACATATGAAAGACCCCTCAGGGCTAGTGATCATGTGGTTCTGAGCTACGAATACATAGTAGAGTTACAGGTGGAGAGGGAAGGATGAAGAGCAGGATGAATGAAGCCAAACTCCAAAAGAGGGGACTACACAGGCATGAAGAATTTCCTCCACAGGGTTCAGTGGGACAGAGAACTGGCAAGGAAGTCAGTAAATGAGATGATAGGATATGTGACAACAATATGCAAGGAAGCTGAGGAGAGGTTTGCACCCAAGGGTAACAGAAATAACAAGAAAGCGAGGATGAGCCCTTGGTTCACACAAAAGTGTAGAGAGTTCAAAACCAAATGTGTTACAGAATGGAAGAAGTATAGAAGGCAAAGGACCCGGACGAATAAGGAGAGAAGTAGTAGAGGCAGATGTGAATATGCACAGGTAAGAAGGGAAGCCCAACGACAATATGAAAATGACATAGCAGCGAAAGCCAAATCTAACCTGAATCTGTTGTACAACCACATCAGGAGAAAAACAACAGTCAAGGACCAGGTAATCAGGCTGAGGAAGGAAGAAGTAGATACCACTAGAAACGACCATGAAGTATGTGAGGAGCTCAACATAAAATTCAAAGAAGTGTTCACAGAGGAGAAAAAAGGCACTCTAGAAAGATGCAAAGGTGGGGTACACCATCAAGTGTTAGACGTAATACATACAACCGAGGAAGAAATGAAGACGCTGCTAAGCATCTGCTAAGGCGATGGGGCCAGATAACATCTCACCATGGATCCTGAGAGAGGGAGCAGAGGCACTATGTGTACCCATAACAACAATCTTCAATACATCTGTCGAAACAGGGCGACTACCCGAGGTATGGAAGACAGCAAATGTAGTCCCAATTTTTAAAAAAGTAGACAGACACGAAGCATTAAACTACAGACCAGTATCACTGACATGTATAGTATGCAATGTCATGGAGGGGATTATCAGAAGAGTGGTGGAGCACCTACAAAGGAATGAGCTTATCAACTACAGCCAGCATGGTTTCAGGGATGGGAAATCCTGTGTCACAAACCTTCTGGACTTCTATGACAGGGTGACAGCAATAAGACAAGAGAGAGAGGGGTGGGTAGACTGCATTATTTCGGACTGGAAGAAGGCGCTTGACACAGTTCCACACAAGAGATTAGTGCAAAAGCTTGAGGACAAGGCAAGGATAACAGGGAAGACACTGCAATGGATCAGGGAATACTTGTCAGAAAGACAACAGCGAGTCATGGTGCATGGCGAGGTGTCAGAGTGGGTGCCTGTGACGAGCGGGGTTCCACAGGAATCAGTTCTAGGACCGGTGCTGTTTCTGGTATTTGTGAACGACATGACGGAAAGAATAGACTCTGAAGTGTCCCTGCTTGCAGATGTGAAGCTGATGAGATTCCAGTCGGATGAGGACCAGGCAGAACTACAAAGGGATCTGGACAGGCTGCAGGCCTAGTCCAGCAACTGGCTCCTGGAGTTCAACCCCACAAAGTGCAGAGTCATGAAGATTGGGGAATGGCAAAGAAGACCATAGATGGGGTACAGTCTAGGAGGGCAGATGCTACAAACCTCACTCAAGGAAAAGGATCTTAGGGTGAGTATAACACTGGCACATCTCCTGAGGCGCACATCAACCAAATAACTGCTGCAGCATAAGGGCGCCTAGCAAATCTAAGAACAGCATTCCGAAATCTTAATAAGGAATCGTTCAGGAACCTGTACACTGTGTATGTTAGGCCCATATTAGAGTATGCAGCACCAGTCTGGAACCCACACCTAGCCAAGCACGTAAGGAAACTAGAGAAAGTGCAAATGTTTGCAACAAGACTAGTCCCGGAGCTAAGGGGTATATCCTACGAGGAGAGGTTAAGGGAAATCGACCTGACGACACTGGAAGTCAGGAGAGTTATGGGGGATATGATAGCGACATACAAAATACTGAGAGGTATAGACAAGGTGAACAGAGACAGGATGTTCCAGGGATGTGACAGGGGTCACAGTTGAAAGCTGAAGACTCAGTTGAATGAGGAAGTATTTCTTCACTCAGAGTTGTCAGGAAGTGGAATAGCCTGGGTAGTGATGTAGTGAAGGCAGGATCCATACATAGCTTTAAGAAGAGGTATGATAAAGCTCACAGAGCGGGAAGAGTGATCGGGTAGCGGCCAGGTGAAGAGGCGGGGCTAGGAGCTGCGAATGGACAGGATGTTCCAGAGAGGGGACACAGGGACAAGGGGTCACAACTGGAAGCTGAAGACTCAGACGAGTCACAGGGACGTTAGGAAGTATTTCTTCAGTCATAGAGTTGTCAGCAAGTGGAATAGCCTAGCAAGTGAAGTAGTGGAGGCAGGAACCATACATAGTTTTAAGAAGAGGTAGAGAGAGAGAGGACCCAGTAGCGGTCAGTGAAGAGGCGGGGCCAGGAGCTGAGTCTCGACCCCTGCAACCACAATTAGGTGAGTACAATTAGGTGAGTACACACACACACACACACACACACACACACACACACACACACACACACACACACACACACGAAACTGGTATAAAAGCTAGAGAAACAGGCAGGAATAGCAGGCTAAGCTGTGCAATTGATCAGAGAATTCCTGAACTGAAAGGAATGAAACAACGAGTGATAGTACGTGGCGAGGTGTTAGAGTGGGCACAAATGTCGAGTGGGGTTCCACAAAGGTCAGTCATTGGTCCGATGCTGTTTTTTGTATATATGAATGACATGGCGAAAGGGATAGATTCGAGGTGTCCCTGTTTGCAGACAATGTGAAACTAGTGAGGAAAGGCCACAAAGGGATCTGGACAGACTACAGGCCTAGTCTGACAAATGGCTCTAGGAATTTAATCCCATCATGTGCAAAGCCATGAAGTTAGGGAAAGGACAAGGAAGACTGCAGACGGAGTACAGACTCAAAGGGTCAAAGGCTCACCAAACTGCGCTCAAGAATAGGGATCTTGGGGTAAGTATCATACCGAGCACATTTCCTGAGGCGCACATTAATCAAATAACTGCTGCAGCATCTGAGCGCCTGGCAAAACTAACAATAATGTTTCGACACCAAAGGAGTCATTCAGGACACTATACACTGTGTAAGCCAGTCCCATATTGGAGTATGCAGCACCAGTATGTAACCCACACCTGGTCAAACATGTCAAGAAATTAGGGAAAGTGCAAAAGTTGGCAATAAGACTAGTCCTGGAGCTAATGGTTACGTCCTATGAGAAGTTAAGGGAACTCAACTTAATGAATTGGAGGACTGGATGGATAGGAGGGGACATGATAACGAAATATAAAATACTGAAAGGAATTGACAAGGTAGACAGGGCCAGAAGATTTCAGCGATGGGATACAGTAACATGGGGATTAGCGTTCAGAAATATAAGCAAGGTGTCATTCACGATACTCTATACGTCATATATCAGTCCTATATGCAGTACTATCAAGGAACCCGCACCATTTTAGATATTTAGATTTTTGCCACCGAAGTGGCTATTTTATTGTGTACCCCATATCCATCCTGTGGACGGTAGCACAAGAGTATTTGGATACACAAAAGGTCTAGGAACTAGACCCCAAAAGGGGTAACAGCAGTACATCTGCGTTTTCATCTACAGTTCACTTATCTGTTACAAGCATATTTAGGAAATTTGCTTAATATATCTGATATCTTATTTTCATTAATAAGATACCTTGACATGTTACATAGGTTGTTATACTATCTATCTATTCCACAGTAAGTGGACAATTAAGCACATAGTGTTCAAGATAGTGACCATAGGGCTGGCCACATACTTTGCATTTGGTTTGATCATCATCTGTCTCCCAAACTGCCAGAAGTACCTGTAACCAAGCCTAAGCTTGGCCAGTACAACGTCAGTCAGTCTGTTCACATTGCAAGTTGCTCCGTAAACATACTTATCTACGTTCATGTTATCTTAGTAGGTTATATATCTACTCAGGCTTCTAATTGCATTCCTATAACATTCATTTCCATTATTTACCCCTCTCTCTTAGTATTATTCATAATGCTAGACATAGATATTTGGAATATACCTGGAAAGGGTTTCGGGGATTAACGCCCCCGCAGCCCGGTCCGTGACTAGGCTTTGTGGTGGATCAAGGCCTGATCAACCAGTCTGTTACTGCTGGCCGCACGTAAACCGACATACGAACCACAGCCTGGCTGATCAGGTACTGAAATTAGGTGTCTGTCCAACGCTTTCTTGAAGACAGCAGACAACTGCTGGGAGGCAGTTGAACAGTCTTGGGCCCCTGACACTTATTCTGTTGTCTGTTATTGTACTCGTGTATTTTCAGTGGGGGGGGGGATGTTGCATCTCCTGCCGAGTCTTTTGCTTTCGTAGGGAGCGATTTTCTAGTGCAAATTTGCTACTAATTCTCTA
This sequence comes from Cherax quadricarinatus, assembly GCF_038502225.1. Classification (NCBI taxonomy): domain Eukaryota; kingdom Metazoa; phylum Arthropoda; class Malacostraca; order Decapoda; family Parastacidae; genus Cherax; species Cherax quadricarinatus. The sequence goes on from NC_091307.1 coordinate 32,538,521, forward strand.
GGATTTTCCAACAGTATATTATCATGTATCTTTTACGCCTACGATCCGGGGAATACAGATCAAGGGACTTGAACCGCTCCCAGTAATTTAGGTGCTTTATCGTACTTATGTGTGCTGTGAAGGCTCTCTGTGCATTCTCTAGGTCAGTAATTTGGCCTGCCTTGAAAGTGACCGTTAGTGTACAGCACTATTTCAGGCTAGAGAGAGTAAGTGATTTGAAGAGAATCATTATGGACTTGGCATCCCTAGCTTTGAAGGCTCTCATTACCCATCCTATCATTTTTCTAGCAGATGTGGTAGATACGTTGTTGTTGTCTTCAAAAGTGAGATCCTCTGACAACATCACTCCAAGGTCCTTCAAATTAGTTTTTCGCTTGTGTGGATGGAATTTTTTTTTATACTCTGATACAGTTTTAATTTCTTCAAGTTTTTCATATCAGAGTAATTGAAATTTCTCTTCATTGAACTTCATACTGTTTTCTGTGGCCCACGTAAAGATTTGGTTGATGTCCGCTTGGAGACTTGCAGTGTCTTCATTGGATAACACTGTCATGCAAATTCGAGTGTCATCCGCAATGGAAGACACGGTGGTGTGGCTTACATCTCTGTCTATGTTAGATATGAGGATGAGGAATAAGATGAGAGCAAGTACTGTGCCTTGTGGAACAGAACTTTTCACTGTAGCCGCCTCTGTTTACTATTACTCTTTTCCTGTTATTCCTTTATCACGCATTTTGTGTGCTATTACACAAGGGTCACACTTGTCGAAGGTTTTCGCAAAGTCTGTGTATACTACCTCTGCATTTTGTTTATCCTCTAGCGTATCCAGGACCATGTCATAGTGGTTCAGTAGTTGGGACAGGCAGAAGAGACCTGCTCTAAACCCATGTTGCCCTGAGTTGTTTCTTGGAACCCTTTCAGATATTTTATGATATGGGTCTGTAGTTCTTTGCTGAAGTTATTTTCTACATTCTCCTTCAGAGTAATTTTCTTGGCTAACTATATTAATTTTATTATGGAGTAATCAAGAGTGTGATGAGATCCATAACAGATTTTTGAATATCTATACCTGGCTTCTTCAGTGAGCATGTTGTTAGTCATTATGTGAGTCAAGAGCCTTCAGTGATGATATAGAATCAGTAATGATGATAGTCAAGCTCAGTATCATAAGTTACTGAGAAGATTCTACAGTCCTATCAGACCCTCAAAGAGTATTTGATAAGGCTGGTTGCTCCTTATAAAAATTAAAAAGATGGAAAAATAAATGATAACGTAATAGGAAAAACATTTTATTAATATGAAATTATATATACATATATATATATATGCAATAAGATCACAGTAAACAGGTGATTTCAGATAGTTCCTTGATAATGTGAGTAGTCACGAAAGCGCTTGGAATTTCTCTATTCTTTCAGAGTGGTTGTTTTGCATACATATATATATATATATATATATATATATATATATATATATATATATATATATATATATATATATATATATATATATATATATATATCACTTAAACATAAAACTAATTCTACTTGAAGCAAAGAAATGAAAACTGAAATATATAAATAATTAGTGACTTAAAGCTATTATGTACACAATATGTAGTTAAGAATGGTGCCGTTCTGATGTTCTGGGCATGTAGCTTTGAATCGTGGTTTAGAACGCTGAGCTTTTGTTGATGACTACGGGTGGGGGGGGCGGAGGGAAGGGTCACAGATGGATGTGACTGCTGACACAATGAGTAGACACTGACTCCAACACGAGTAGAGATTCTGACAAACAGAGGTACTGTGATCCTCTGACCACCACAACACTTGTGAAGCAGTTGAGTCGCCAGTAGAGAACCACCATGTAACGCTGGTGAAGTTACAACCGGGGGACGGCTGCTTGGTGTGTAGCTGATTGGGTGTCGGTACCAGTGTAGGTAGAGATGTTAGAGTGACACTCAGATCTTGTCAAGATCTATGCTGCCCCTTTTATATCGCTTGTGTTGGATGACCCGAGCCAACAATCAAGGAGATTTGATGGGAGCCGCAAGTTAAGTGACTGACAACCAGTCTGAGACGCACTCGTCAACTCCCACTGGGTGCAGAAGGGGTGAGGGCTTAGCAGGAACGCTGCACCCACCCTAACAGAACAAGCATACTGCCCAACAGACTGTCACCACCATTCATTCATACTTCCACCCTTACTATCTAATGAACTTTTCTCTCACAGTTACCTTTAGTGCCATGAGGATGGCAAACAATTCAGTTAGCAACGTAGACGCCCAGTTGTTAATTGGGTGCCTATATTGCAAATTGAATTGTTTGCCGTCCTAACCATGTTAAGATTTGTTCGGGTTTTTAAACAAGTTAAGAAAGCCTAGAGAACGAATGGATTTGTCAGTTAGAAACAGAGTAGGGGAGTTAGTAGATGGGGAGATGGAGGTATTGGGTAAATGACGAGAATATTTTGAGGAACTTTTAAATGTCGAGGAAGAAAGGGAGGCGGTAATTTCATGCACTGGCCAGGGAGGTATACCATCTTTTAGGAGTGAAGAAGAGCAGTATGTGAGTGTGGGGGAGGTGCGTGAGGCATTACGTAGAATGAAAGGGGGTAAAGGAGCTGGAACTGACGAGATCATGACAGAAATGTTAAAAGCAGAGGGGAAGGGGGACATAGTGTTGGTGTGGTTGGTATTTTTGTTTAATAAATGTATGAAAGAGGGGAAGGTACCTAGGAATTGGCAGAGAGCGTGTATAGTCACTTTATATAAAGGGAAGGGGGACAAAAGAGATTGTAAAAATTATAGAGGAATAAGTTTACTAAGTATACCAGGAAAAGTGTACGGTAGGGTTATTATTGAAAGAATTAGAGGTAAGACAGAATGCAGAATTGCGGATGAGCAAGGAGGTTTTAGAGTGGGAAGGGGATGTGTAGCTCAAGTGTTTACATTGAAGCATGTATGTGAACAGCATTTAGATAAAGGTAGGGAAGTTTTATTGCCTTTGTGGATTTAGAAAAAGCATATTATAGAGTGGATAGGAGAGCGATGTGGCAGATGTTGCAAGTATATGGAACAGGTGGTAAGTTACTGAATGCTGTAAAGTTTTTTTATGAGGATAGTGAGACTCAGGTTAGGGTGTGTAGAAGAGAGGGAGACTACTTCCCGGTAAAAGTAGGCCTCAGACAGGGATGTGTAATGTTACCATGATTGTTTAATATATTTATAAATTAGACACATGTGCACATGTGTCTAATTTATCAACATGTCGGTTCTCTGAACCATTCATCTACAAATATATTTATAGATGGGGTTGTAAAAGAAGTAAATGCTAGGGTGCTCGGGAGAGGGGTGGGATTAAATTATGGGGAATTAAATACAAAATGGGAAGTGACACAGTTACTTTTTGCTGATGCTACTGTGCTTATGGGAGATCCTAAAGAAAAATTGCAAAGGTTAGTGGACGAATTTGGGAGTGTGTGTAAAGGTAGAAAGTTGAAAGAGAACATAGAAAAGAGTAAGGTGATGAGGGTATCAAATGATTTAGATAAAGAAAAATTGGATATCAAATAGGGGAGGAGTATGGAAGAAGTGAATGTTTTCAGATATTTGGAAGTTGACGTGTCAGCGGATGGATTTATGAAGGATGAGGTTAATCATTGAATTGATGAAGGAAAAAAGGTGAGTGGTGCGTTGAGGTATATGTGGAGACAAAAAATGCAGGTAGTAGGTTGGTAGACAGCAACCACCCAGGGAAGCACTACCGTCCTGCCAGATGACTGTGAAACAGAAACCTGTAACTGTTTTGCATGATGGTAGGATTGCTGGTTTCTTTTTCTGTCTCATAAACACGCTAGATAACAGGGATATCTTGCTACTCCTACTTACACTTTGGTCACACTTCACAGACACGCACATGCATATATATATATATACATATATCTAGGTTTTTCTCCTTTTTCTAAATAGCTCTTGTTCCTCTTTATTTCTTCTATTGTCCATGGGGAAGTGGAAAAGAATCTTTCCTCCGTAAGCCATGCGTGTCGTATGAGGCGACTAAAATGCCGGGAGCAATGGGCTAGTAACCCCTTCTCCTCTAAACATTTACTAAAAAAGAGAAGAAGAAAAACTTTATAAAACTGGGATGTTTGAATGTGCGTGGATGTAGTGCGGATGACAAGAAACAGATGATTGCTGATGTTATGAATGAAAAGAAGTTGGATGTCCTGGCCCTAAGCGAAACAAAGCTGAAGGGGGTAGGGGAGTTTCGGTGGGGGGAAATAAATGGCATTAAATCTGGAGTATCTGAGAGAGTTAGAGCAAAGGAAGGGGTAGCAGTAATGTTGAATGATCAGTTATGGAAGGAGAAAAGAGAATATGAATGTGTAAATTCAAGAATTATGTGGATTAAAGTAAAGGTTGGATGCGAGAAGTGGGTCATAATAAACGTGTATGCACCTGGAGAAGAGAGGAATGCAGAGGAGAGAGAGAGAATTTGGGAGATGTTAAGTGAATGTATAGGAGCCTTTGAACCAAGTGAGAGAGTAATTGTGGTAGGGGACCTGAATGCTAAAGTAGGAGAAACTTTTAGAGAGGGTGTGGTAGGTAAGTTTGGGGTGCCAGGTGTAAATGATAATGGGAGCTCTTTGATTGAACTTTGTATAGAAAGGGGTTTAGTTATTGGTAATACATATTTTAAGAAAAAGAGGATAAATAAGTATACAAGATATGACGTAGGGCGAAATGACAGTAGTTTGTTGGATTATGTATTGGTAGATAAAAGACTGTTCAGTAGACTTCAGGATGTACATGTTTATAGAGGGGCCAAAGATATATCAGATCACTTTCTAGTTGTAGCTACACTGAGAGTAAAAGGTAGATGGGATACAAGGAGAATAGAAGCATCAGGGAAGAGAGAGGTGAAGGTTCATAAACAAAAGAGGAGGCAGTTAGGGTAAGATATAAACAGCTATTGGAGGATAGATGGGCTAATTAGAGCATAGGCAATGGGGTCGAAGAGGTATGGGGTAGGTTTAAAAATGTAGTGTTAGAGTGTTCAGCAGAAGTTTGTGGTTACAGGAAAGTGGGTGCGGGAGGGAAGAGGAGCGATTGGTGGAATGATGATGTGAAGAGAGTAGTAAGGGAGAAAAAGTTAGCATATGAGAAGTTTTTACAAAGTAGAAGTGATGCAAGGAGGGAAGAGTATATGGAGAAAAAGAGAGAGGTTAAGAGAGTGGTGAAGCAATGTAAAAAGAGAGCAAATGAGAGAGTGGGTGAGATGTTATCAACAAATTTTGTTGAAAATAAGAAAAAGTTTTGGAGTGAGACTAACAAGTTAAGAAAGCCTAGAGAACAAATGGATTTGTCAGTTAAAAATATGAGAGGAGAGTTATTAAATGGAGAGTTAGAGGTATTGGGAAGATGGAGGGAATATTTTGAGGAATTGTTAAATGTTGATGAAGATAGGGAAGCTGTGATTTCGTGTATAGGGCAAGGAGGAAGAGCCAGTTGTGAGTGTGGGGGGAGTTCGTGAGGCAGTAGGTAAAATGAAAGGGTGTAAGGCAGCCGGGATTGATGGGATAAAGATAGAAATGTTAAAAGCAGGTGGGGATATAGTTTTGGAGTGGTTGGTGCAATTATTTAATAAATGTATGGAAGAGGGTAAGGTACCTAGGGATTGGCAGAGAGCATGCATAGTTCCTTTGTATAAAGGCAAAGGGGATAAAAGAGAGTGCAAAAATTATAGGGGGATAAGTCTGTTGAGTATACCTGGCAAAGTGTATGGTAGAGTTATTATTGAAAGAATTAAGAATAAGACGGAGAATAGGATAGCAGATGAACAAGGAGGCTTTAGGAAAGGTAGGGGGTGTGTTGACCAGGTGTTTACAATGAAACATATAAATGAACAGTATTTAGATAAGGCTAAAGAGGTCTTTGTGGCATTTATGGATTTGGAAAAGGCGTATGACAGGGTGGATAGGGGGGCAATGTGGCAGATGTTGCAGGTGTATGGTGTAGGAGGTAAGTTACTGAAAGCAGTGAAGAGTTTTTACGAGGATAGTGAGGCTCAAGTTAGAGTATGTAGGAAAGAGGGAAATTATTTCCCAGTAAAAGTAGGCCTTAAACAAGGATGTGTGATGTCACCGTGGTTGTTTAATATATTTATAGATGGGGTTGTAAGAGAAGTAAATGCGAGGGTCTTGGCAAGAGGCGTGGAGTTAAAAGATAAAGAATTGCACATAAAGTGGGAGTTGTCACAGTTGCTCTTTGCTGATGACACTGTGCTCTTGGGAGATTCTGAAGAGAAGTTGCAGAGATTGGTGGATGAATTTGGTAGGGTGTGCAAAAGAAGAAAATTGAAAGTGAATACAGGAAAGAGTAAGGTTATGAGGATAGCAAAAAGATTAGGTGATGAAAGATTGGATATCAGATTGGAGGGAGAGAGTATGGAGGAGGTAAATGTATTCAGATATTTGGGAGTGGACGTGTCAGCGGATGGGTCTATGAAAGATGAGGTGAATCATAGAATTGATGAGGGGAAAAGGGTGAGTGGTGCACTTAGGAGTCTGTGGAGACAAAGAACTTTGTCCTTGGAGGCAAAGAGGGGAACGTATGAGAGTATAGTTTTACCAACTCTTTTATATGGGTGTGAAGCATGGGTGATGAATGTTGCAGCGAGGAGAAGGCTGGAGGCAGTGGAGATGTCATGTCTGAGAGCAATGTGTGGTGTGAATGTAATGCAGAGAATTCGTGGTTTGGAAGTTAGGAGGAGGTGCGGGATTACCAAAACTGTTGTCCAGAGGGCTGAGGAAGGGTTGTTGAGGTGGTTCGGACATGTGGAGAGAATGGAGCGAAACAGAATAACTTCAAGAGTGTATCAGTCTGTAGTGGAAGGAAGGCGGGGTAGGGGTCGGCCTAGGAAAGGTTGGAGGGAGGGGTTAAAGGAGGTTTTGTGTGCGAGGGACTTGGACTTCCAGCAGGCATGCGTGAGCGTGTTTGATAGGAGTGAATGGAGACAAATGGTTTTTAATACTTGACGTGCTGTTAGAGTGTTAGCAAAGTAACATTTATGAAGGGGTTCAGGGAAACCGGCAGGCCGGACTTGAGTCCTGGAGATGGGAAGTACAGTGCCTGCACTCTGAAGGAGGGGTGTTAATGTTGCAGTTTAAAAAACTGCAGTGTAAAGCACCCTTCTGGCAAGACAGTGATGGAGTGAATGATGGTGAAAGTTTTTCTTTTTCGGGCCACCCTGCCTTGGTGGGAATCGGCCAGTGTGATAATAATAATAATATAAAAATGTTATCTATGGAGGCAAACAAAGGAATGTATAAAAGTATAGTAGTACCAACACTCTTATATGGGTGTGAAGCTTCAGGTGTAAGTGCTGCAGCGAGGAGGGGGTTGGAGGCAGTGGAGATGTTCTGTCTAAGGGCAATGTGTGGTGTATATATTATGCAGAAAATTCGGAGTGTGGAAATTAGGAGAAGGCGTGGAGTTAATAAAAGTATTAGTCAGAGGGCTGAAGAGGGTTTGTTGAGGTGATTTGGTCATTTACAGAGAATGGATCAAAGTAGAATGACATGGAGAGCGTATAAATCTGTAGGGGAAGGAAGGCGGGGTAGGGGTCGTCCTCGAATAGGTTGGAGGGAGGGGGTAAAGGAGGTTTTGTTGACGAGGGGTTTGGACTTCCAGCAAGCGTGCATGAGCGTGTTAGACAGGAGTGAATGGAGACGAATGGTATTTGGGACCTGACGAGCTGCTGGAGTGAGAGCAGGGTAATATTTAGTGAAGGGATTCAGGGAAACCGGTTATTTTATATAACCGGACTTGAGTCCTGAAAATGGGAAGTACAATGCCTGCACTCTAAAGGAGGGGTCTGGGATATTAGCAGTTTGGAGGGATATATTGTGTATTTTTATACGTATATACTTCTAAACTGTTACATTCTGAGCACCTCTGCAAAAACAGTGATTATGTGTGAGGTGAAAGTGTTGAATGATGATGAAAGTATTTTCTTTTTGGGGATTTTCTCTCTTTTTGGGTCACCCTGCCTCGGTGGGAGACGTGACCGACTTGTTGAAATATATATATATATATATATATATATATATATATATATATATGTCGTGCCGAATATGTAAAACTGGTCAATTAGCAAGATCGGTATCGGTATCCAGACCAGAGCTTTGGTAAGATGGGTAAGGAAGAAGGATGGGTAAGGATAGAAATTTTGGAAAAGGGTGGGAGGGGGGAGAGAGGTAGGATATAAAAGGTAAGTGGCCCAACCACTTTGGTGTAATTTAAAAAGTATACGTGAAATGATAAGATATTCTTAAAGAGGTATAATACTAACCCATCAGAGTCACATAGATATAATAGGTATATAAGTACATGACTCTGAATTGGTAGTAATTATACAAGTTGCAATTGCTTTTTTTTTTTTTTTTTTTTTTTTTTTTTTTTTTTTGCGATTGCACAACGGATATTTATGCGACAATGAAGGCAATAATTTTCTGGCCAGTTTATAAAATTCCGTGACAATGGCTTCTTACAGGTGGTGTCCAGCCATAGTAAATAGCATAATTTTTACATTAGGTTGTTATATAAGATAAGATGTCTCCCTAATTGGGGGCGATGATGGACTAGTATACATAGAAGGGTTCTGGTGCTACCCAATCTTCTTCATCAGGGAGGTTGCTCAATATCATGGGTCGAGGGTAATCATCTTTATGTATAAAACGACGGACCCTCTGTGGGAGAGTCATTTTTTGAGTCCTGTGAGGAGGAGTATTGATTATATAATCCGTGGTATTTACCACTTGTATAGGATGTTCTCTATCTGGCATGTATAGTTCTTGCATTGTATAAAGTTGTTTCTTTTTTAGGGTGTCAAGGCGTACATTTATGGCAGTAATATCTTGTTGTATGTGTAAATCCGCCATTTTTACTGTCTCTCCTCCTAGTATCGGTAATGAAGCATATTTGTCTTAGTTGTTAATGACATTGGGACACAAGGGTATTCGAGTATAGGTCTTATTAACATTTTATACAGATGTTTTTTGACATGTTGAGGGGCTTGATTGAATCGAAAGAGACTGCTAAGACCGGCTTTGGCTATGTTGATATTTTTAGTTACATGAGATGTTGAGTGGAGCAGCCTGTCTATTTCGTATCCCAAAATCTTGTTAGGGTTTCTAATGGCTACAGGTGTACCTCTGATGGAGATACCTCCTTTATCTTCAATTGTTGATGCAAAACATCCTATCGTGCTAACAAGGACCTTGTCAGGATTAGTCGTAATTCTCCACTTCTTTTCCCAATTAGATGTTCGACGAAGTTCAATATTCATTTTTTCTATGACTATCTCATACTTGTATTTTCCTGTTACTGGAGTTGATGAGACGACATGAATAACGTCATCTGCAAACTGTGTCACAATTGTGTCATTAAACTCTGGTTGAGGAAGGTCATTCACATAAATGTTGAACAGAATTGGACTTAGACAAGAACCTTGTGGGACACCAGCTGTCGGTATAAAAGGCTCTGTCGACCTGCCATGAAAGGTGGGAATGATTTTTCTTTGAATTAAGAAATTATATATTAATCTGAGAAAAGTCCAGTTATGGTCTGGTAGGTCAATGAGTTTGTATATAAGGTCCTTTCTAAAATTTTCTTTTATACGTTTAAAGACATATTTTTTTCATTAAGGCTGATGTAAAAATTTATAATTTTGCACCAAAAGGAACTTAGAAAACTTACCTAACCTTATTATAACAAGAACAATTTATTTTAGCCTAACCCAACTAAATGTATTTTAGATTTGTTTACAATAATTTTATACTAAACAAACACAGTGAAATATATTTTTTTCGTTAGGTTCAGAATGATTTTGGCGAAATTACTGCATACACAAATTTTCACTTGTCCTATATGGCAAGATGAGCGTTGCTATTTAAGCCAAGATCGCAAGTTCTGCCTATTCGGCACGACATATATATATATATATATATATATATATATATATATATATATATATATATATATATATATATATATATATATACGGACACATACTCAGGAGATATGACTCAAAAGGGAGAGAGTGAATGTAGAATTCCTTGTAAATCTTTATACTCATTACCTCCAGAAAAGAAACTCCTAAGCATTATATTTAGAAATCAGCGGGAAGCAGAAGAATCAGAATGTTGCTCTTGAATGCAAAAGGAAGAACGAGATGTGGTCACATGTTAGCTGTCTGGTCAGGTGAAACGCGAGGTGAGGAACCGGGTGACGCAACCTGTGCTCCTGCATAGGTTAGGTCATATGCTAGTCATGTGTTCTAGTGAAGGGTAAGGGAAGAAACTGGGTGATGTTACATGTTCTGCTGACTGGGTGAGATCACGCGCTGGCAAGTGACATGTAATAGCTTGGGCAAGAGGTTTTTATGAGTTTGAATGCTTCTTGGTTTGCTTTATTTCATAAGGGCAGATTCCTTGTATTCTCTCTTGACCCAATAATTTTCATGTAGTATTAGTTGGGCTCTATACCAAGTGATAAGTTATTACACACAAATTGTTGGTGTCGTCCATCTACTTGGATGGATGTTTGTTCTAAATCAGTTCTCAATTTATTGTCCATGGTCCATGGGTACATGGAGATTTTTGTGGTGGTCCATAGAAACATTGTCCAAGATATCACGCCATGAGCTGGTGTCGCCGTTCGGATAGTATTCCTGTATCATTCCCATACAATAGTTTACTTAGGTTGGGAGGCAGCATAACCCTGCATCTGGCACTGAGCATCAGTGGAAGTGCTGTCGTCGTGCTACTGTGCAGGTCGTCCAGTGTTGTTGAAAAGGGGTAATGTGGCTTGATTATAGTCACTTTCTGCAGCACATTTTCTCTGTACTAAGTCATGGACATTTAGGAACCCTCATAGACCTCCAAGTTAAGCGGCAAAGCCCCGACTCATATGAACATAAAAACATAAGAAAGGAGGAACACTGCAGCAGGCCTGTTGGCCCATACTAGGCAGGTCCTTTACAATTCATCCCACTAACAAAACATTTGCCCAACCCAATTTTCAATGCTACCCAAGAAATAAGCTCTGATGTGAAAGTCCCACTCAAATCCAACCCCTCCCACTCATGTACTTATCCAACCTAAATTTGAAACTACCCAAAGTCCTAGCCTCAATAACCCAACTAGGTAGACTGTTCCACTCATCATCTACCCTATTTCCAAACCAATACTTTCCTATGTCCTTTCTAAATCTAAACTTATCTAATTTAAATCCATTACTGCGGGTTCTCTCTTGGAGAGATATCCTCAAGACCTTATTAATATCCCCTTTATTAATACCTATCTTCCACTTATACACTTCGATCAGGTCTCCCCTCATTCTTATAAGAACAGGTGCATTCTACGGAAAGGCAAGCACTGCAATACATGTTTCCTACATTTCTGCAAAGTTGCACAGAAGAAGTAACCTCATATGTGGAAGATATGTGGAAGATGGCTCTGATATGTGGAAGATGGCTAATGTAATTCCTATTTTTAAAACAGGGGACAAGTCGTTACCGTCAAATTACCGCCCAATAAGCCTGACCTCAATTGTAGGCAAATTACTAGAGTCAATTATAGCTGAGATTATAAGAAGCCCATTCTGTTTTATGGAGACCAGAATTGAGCTGCATAATCTAGGTGAGGCCTTACTAATGATGTATAAAGCTGCAGTATGACCTCTGGACTTCTATTGCTTACACTTCTTGATATAAATCCCAGTAATCTATTTGCCTTATTACGTACGCTTAGGCATTGCTGTCTTGGTTTAAGGTTGCTGCTCACCATAACCCCCAAGTCCTTGTCGCAATCTGTATGGCTAAGTTCTACATTATTTAACTTATAAGTGCTTAAGTTATGGACACTCCCGAGCTTCAGAACCTTGCATTTATCTACATTGAACTGCATCTGCCACTTTTCTGACCAAGAGTAGAGTTTGTCTAAATCCTCCTAACATCTACGTTTGAATCAATTATCCTACCTATCTTCGTGTCATCGGCGAATTTGCTCATATCACTAGTAATTCCTTCATCAAGATCATTGATATATATTATAAACAACAACGGGCCCAAGACTGATCCCTGTGGAACGCCACTTGTTACTGATCCCCACTCGGATTTAACCCCATTTATGGACACTCTCTGCTTCCTGTCTGTGAGCCATGATTCGATCCACGAGAGCACCCTTTCCCCAATGCCATGAGCTGCTACTTTCTTCAACAGTCTTTGGTGCGGAACTCTATCAAATGCCTTACTAAAATCTAAGTAAATAATATCAAATTCTTTATCGTGGTCAACAGCCTCAAAAGCTTTACTGAAGAAAGTTAATAAATTAGTTAGACAAGACCGGCCTCTTGTGAATCCATGCTGAGTATCATTAATCAAGCTATGCTTATCGAGATGGCTTCTTATAATCTCAGCTATAATTGACTCTAGTAATTTGCCTACAATTGAGGTCAGGCTTATTGGGCGGTAATTTGACGGTAACGACTTGTCCCCTGTTTTAAAAATAGGAATTACATTAGCCATCTTCCACATATCAGACACTACACCTGTTTGAAGAGATAAATTAAAAATATTAGGTAATGGTTCACAGAGTTCCATTTTGCATTCCTTAAGAACCCTTGAAAAAACCTCATCAGGACCCGGCGACTTATTTTGCTTCAGTCGGTCTATCTGCTTCACAACCATTTCACTAGTGACTGTGATGTTACATAATTTATCTTCTTCTAGCCCACTATAAAAATTAATTACTGGAATATTATTAGTGTCTTCCTGTGTAAAAACCGAGAGAAAATAATTATTTAAAATCAAGCACATTTCATTCTCTTTGTCAGTAAGATGCCCATAGTTATTTTTAAGGGGACCTATCTTATCTCTGACTTTTGTTCTATATACCTGGAAAAAACTTTTTGGGTTAGTTTTAGAATCCCTAGCAACTTTAATTTCATAGTCCCTTTTAGCTTTTCTTATCCCCTTTTTAATGTCCCTCTTAATGTCAATATACTGATTCATAAGATGACCCTCACCTCTTTTGATACGCCTATAAATTCCTTTCTTATGCCCTAGTAGATATTTCAGCCTATTTTTCATCCATTTTGGGTCATTTCTATTTGATCTAATTTCTTTATAAGGGATAAACGTTCTTTGAGCAGCATGTATAGTGTTCAGAAAACTGTCATATTGATAGCTCTCTTCGTTACCCCAGCCAACAGATGATAAGTGTTCTCTAAGCCCATCGTAATCTGCTAAGCGAAAATCTGGGACTGTTACTGAGTTATCCCTACTATCATACTTCCATTCAATGCTAAATGTAATTGATCTGTGGTCGCTAGCCCCCAGTTCCTCTGAAACTTCTAAATTATTAACAAGGGATTCATTGTTTGCCAGAACTAAGCCAAGCAGATTATTGCCCCTTGTAGGTTCTGTCACAAACTGCTTCAATAAACAATCCTGAACTACTTCTAAGAAGTCGTATGATTCTAAATTCCCAGTCAAGAAATTCCAGTCAATATGACTAAAGTTAAAGTCTCCTAGAATTACTACATTATCGTGCCTTGTGGCCCTAACAATTTCCTCCCATAGTAGTCTCCCCTGGTCCCTATCTAAATTTGGGGGACGGTATATCACACCTAAAATTAATTTTTCATGCCCCTCTGAAAATTCTATCCAAAGAGACTCTGTATGTGTTACTTCAGACTTAATACCCGTTTTTATGCAACAGTTCAAGCGATCTCGGACATACAATGCCAACCCACCCCCCTTCCCGACACTTCTATCTACTTGGAACAATATAAAACCCTGAATGTGACATTCTGCAGGCATGTCCCGACTTTTTTAATTAAACCACGTCTCAGTAATGGCAAATACATCAATGTTACCTGCACTAGCAACTAGTCTCAACTCGTCCATCTTATTCCTAGCACTGCGACTATTTGTGTAATAAATATTTAAAGACCCTCCTCTCTCTTTACCCTTCCTGCTCCTTTCTGTTATTCCACTAAACCTATTACTGTCCTTGCCAATTAGTGCCACTGGCTTTCCAATATCCACCTCATTTTGCCTATTACTAGTTCTCCTAGAACTCATATTACTACCCAGCGACTTCACAGTTTTCCCGCCAAAACCCATACCACTAACTATTCCTAGTTTAAAGACCTAACAGCTCCCTCCACTGCGTTGGCCAGTGCTCCCACCCCACACCTAGATAAGTGAACCCCATTCCTGGCATACATGTCATTTCTGCCATAGAAGTGGTCCCAGTTGTCAATGAATGTTACTGCATTTTCTTTACAGTATTTGTCCAGCCAGCAATTGACACCAATTGCTCTGGACAACCATTCATTTCCAACTCCTCTCCTTGGCAAAATGCCACATATGACAGGTTTCCCACCCTTCCTCCTAATTATCTCTATTGCTGACCTATATCTGCTAATCAGGTCCTCACTCCTTCGTCTGCCAACATCGTTGCCTCCAGCACTGAGACAGATAATAGGATTGCTCCCATTACCTCTCATGATGTCATCCAGATGGCTAACAATATCCTTCATCCCAGCCCCAGGAAAACACACTGTCTGCCTCCTACTCCTATCCTTCAAGCAGAATGCCCTATCCATGTACCTAATCTGGCTATCCCCAACAACAATGTTTTTACCTTCCTTGGCGTCGTCCTTCGTGATGCTCCCAGTAGTCGACTCACATTCGTCGGGTAGCATTACACCACTTGTGGAATTCGTCAAGACGTTCTCGATGGTCTACGTTGGGTATTCTAGGGATGTCTCACTCACGTCTGCCAATGCTTCCATGGTGCTCGTTGTTGCATTCCCAGTAGAACACTCACATTCGTCAGGTAGCACGGAGAATGGGTTGGAAGTTTCCACGGTAGTCTTCTGGTTTCTCGTTGTTTCTGCCTCTCCAACCGTTTTCTTGATCCTCAGCTTGGTTCCATGTTGCCCGGCCACTGACCAAGCTCCCCTCTTAACCTGGGGACTCACAACAGGAGGATTTACTACGAATCCTCTTGTTCTCCTCCGTTAATCGCCGTATCTCCAGCTTAGCAACTCTGAGCTCTTCTCTCAGCTGCTGGTAAAGTTGCTCAAGAGAGGGCATCCTGGTTCAGATTTACAGAGAGCACACAAACAGGTCTTCAGAGAGCTAAGTACACGTCACCACTGACGTGGTCAGTTCATCCACTTGTTATGCAAGTGGATGAACTGATCGATGTCACATTGTGTTCTCAGCTGTCGATGTTCGCCTTTGATACAACCTCAAAAGCTGAGTATATGTGTGAAATTGCTAAATTTCTCTGAAGAACGTGCTTTTGACTGGGTCAGTCTTATGGGTGTTACCACTGATGGTGCACCTGCCGTGTTGGGCTCAAGATCAGTTTTCCAAACGTTAGTGAAGCAGCACGCTCCAATGGTAACTGGCGTTCATTGTTTCATTCATATTGAAGAACTGGCTTCAAAAATATTAACAAAACAAATGAACACAGTTTTCAAGGCTGTGAACACGAGCCACTTCAGAAGACATTGCCATGGGGTTCTGACTTCAATGTGCTGTTGTTCAGCACTTCTGAACTGTGGCTGTCAGCAGGAAACGTCTTCGACAGATGTTTTCACTTGAGAGTGGAGTTAGATTTATCTCTCCATGCCCAAGGGAGAGAGGAATTCCGCTTTGTGTTGATGCAGTTAAATCTAAAACTTCAGCTGTAAGGAAAAGGTGAGAATCTGTTTACTCACCACGGTATTATCAAAGCTTTTTTTGACAAACTGGAACTCTGGATCATAGGAACAGAGGGCAGTAATTTTGTTCAGTTTCCGTATGTGGATGATATGTTCGGGGAAAATGAAACCATTCGCACACAAATTCTCAATCATTTAGGGAGGCTACGGAACGGATTTTAACGATACATTCCGGATGGTAACAAGACAAGGGATGGGTTATATTTCATCAGGAATCCATTTACAACAAATGTTTACAGTGTTCCATGGGATATGAAAGAGGAATTCTTGTATTTGAGACAATGATTTGGCGGTTCAGGACCTATTCCAGTAGTCAACCATGAAGAAATTTTGGTCGAGAATGACTGGGAGTTGCCCAAACCTGTCAGCACATGCAGTCAGAGTTCTTTTGTCATATGCATCAACTTATAAGTGTGAAACTGGATTTTCCTCTTTATTGGACATTAAATTCATATAGAGGAATCAACTTGCTATAGAAAGCGGTATTTATTGTGCATTATCAAGTACCACTCCAAACATTAAAAAGCTTACCATGGAACGGGATGGGGGGGAGGGGTGTTGAACCCATGGCGAATGAATCCTAACGCTCCAGGCCAGTGCCTACGCCACTAGCCAGCTGGCCGAGTGGCTTACACACTGGCGTGGAGTGTTAGGGCTCACTTGCCATGGGTTCAATCCCCACCCGTTCCATGGTTTGTTTGCAATCGTGTTATTACGATTTAGTGACTCATTTAAAAGCTTGTCAGTGAGAAGAGAATTCAAAAATCGATTAGTAAGAAATAAAATTGTCACCATGATGTATGCTGTATACTCTCTTTTAGTTATTTCTCTATACAGTGATCCTCTTCTGACACTGGAAAGCTGGACAAGATGGGTAATTCTACTGTTTGAACTTGCTGAAGTTCTCCTACAAAGTGACAGAGTTAAAGCAAGAAAGGCAGAGATAGGTCAACCACATTTTACTGGACTGCAAGAAAACATTTCATACAGCTAGCACTATATCAAATGGAGATTGGAAGATCATGCAGAGATCATGTAGATCAGGGAGTATCCGGAAAGACGAAAGACAATGTACGGCAAGGAATATGGTATCAAAATGAAAGAGAATAACTTGTGGGGGCTTACAAGGATCAGTATGTGGATCACTCATTAGAGTGCTCAATGAGTAACTGGATCCCCTAGCTGGTCAAGCTCGTCCAGAAGCTCGATAAAGCAGCCAAACTACTCAAAGAACTGAGAGGAATGTACCATGAAGAAAGGTGAAAGGAACTGAACTTGACAACTTTAGTGTAAAGGAAACCCATGGCAGACGTGTTTTCGATGTACAGAATTAGCCAAGCAGATATAAGAGAACATGAAACACTTGATAGAGGTAAAAGTTGAAGACAGAGACGAGACATAGCACAAAGATACTCGAGATATAAGAGATCATAAATCACTTATGCTGATGAAAATAGATTAGGAGGTGATGCTAGGACCTGATTAAACATGCACGCACACACATACATACACACATACACACACACAGATGTTAGGGAGACAAAACCTAAGTGCACTAGAGAATGGAATAGTACAGAAGACAAAGAGCCAGAAAGGAGTATGCACAGATAAGGAGGGAGGCCCTGCAATAATACGAAAACAACATGGCATTAAAAGTCAAGTCTAACCCGAAGCTGTTGTATAGCCACATCAGAAGAAAGACAAGAGTCAAAGACCAGGTAATCAGGCTGAGGAAAGAAGGTTGGGAACTCACAAGAAACGACCAATAAGTATGTGAGGAGCTCAACACGAAATTTAAGGAAGTATTTACAGTGGACACAGAAAGGACTCTGGGAAGACAGAACAGAGGGGTACACCAACAAGGGATATACCAATATATTTTGGATGAAATACAATTGGAAGTTGAAGAATCAGATGAGTCAAAAAGATATTAGGAAGTATTTATTCAGTCGTAGAGATATAAGGAAGTGGAATAGTCTGGCAAGTGATGTAGTGGAGGCAGGAACCATACATAGTTTTAAGACGAGGTATGATGAAGCTCATGGAGCAGGAAGAGAGAGGACCTAGTAGCAATCACTGAAGAGGCGGGGCCAGGAGCTATGAATCGACCCAGCAACCACAAATAGGTGTGTATAATTAGGTAAGTACACACACACACACACCTGGGAAATACTGAAAGGTGGCGGATTATTATTATTATAATCAAAGGGGAAGCGCTAAACCCGGCGGATTATACAGCGCCTGGGGGGGGGGATGTGGAAGGCATTCAGGCTTAATTCGGGGAACTGGAGCACAGATCCAATTCCCTAAATCAAGAGCCCCTCACCAAGATCAAGGAACCTTCCTTGAGGGGAAACGTGGCGGAGAACTTCATATCAAGAACTAGGTAAACTGCTAAACAAATGGGAACTGGCATCGTCCCAATATTAGAGAAGAGTTATTGGAAGAAACGTTGAAGTATTGTCTGCCTCACTAACAACAGTGTTATTAAAGCAATGGAAAATGAACATCGAGGTAAGTGAATAAAACTCTTAGAGAAAATGAACTTGTTAACTATCAAATCAATTCCAGATTACCACAATAATTTAGTCAAAGGAATTATTCACAAAATGAACACAGGGAAAGATATTTTTCTCGGGAATTTTGAAAAGATTTATATTTATTATTATTATTATTATTAACCCAGATGGATCATACAACGCTAGGGTGAGCGTGGTGCATTATGTAAGGTTTCAACGCTACGGTGAGCGTGGTGCATCATGTAAGGTTTCAACGCTACGGTGAGCGTGGTGCATCATGTAAGGTTTCAACGCTACGGTGAGCGTGGTGCATCATGTAAGGTTTCAACGCTACGGTGAGCGTGGTGCATCATGTAAGGTTTCAACGCTACGGTGAGCGTGGTGCATCATGTAAGGTTTCAACGCTACGGTGAGCGTGGTGCATTATGTAAGGTTTCAACGCTACGGTGAGCGTGGTGCATTATGTAAGGTTTCAACGCTACGGTGAGCGTGGTCCATCATGTAAGGTTTCAACGCTACGGTGAGCGTGGTGCATCATGTAAGGTTTCAACGCTACGGTGAGCGTGGTGCATTATGTAAGGTTTCAACGCTACGGTGAGCGTGGTGCATTATGTAAGGTTTCAACGCTACGGTGAACGTGGTCCATCATGTAAGGTTTCAACGCTACGGTGAGCGTGGTGCATCATGTAAGGTTTCAACGCTACGGTGAGCGTGGTGCATCATGTAAGGTTTCAACGCTACGGTGAGCGTGGTGCATCATGTAAGGTTTCAACGCTACGGTGAGCGTGGTGCATCATGTAAGGTTTCAACGCTACGGTGAGCGTGGTGCATCATGTAAGGTTTCAACGCTACGGTGAGCGTGGTCCATCATGTAAGGTTTCAACGCTACGGTGAGCGTGGTGCATCATGTAAGGTTTCAATGCTACGGTGAGCGTGGTCCATCATGTAAGGTTTCAACGCTACGGTGAGCGTGGTGCATCATGTAAGGTTTCAATGCTACGGTGAGCGTGGTCCATCATGTAAGGTTTCAACGCTACGGTGAGCGTGGTGCATCATGAAAGGGTTTAACTCTACGGTGAGCGTGGTGCATCATGTAAGGTTTCAACGCTACGGTGAGAGTGGTGCATCATGTAAGGTTTCAACGCTACGGTGAGCGTGGTGCATAATGTAAGGTTTCAATGCTACGGTGAGCGTGGTCCATCATGTAAGGTTTCAACGCTACGGTGAGCGTGGTCCATCATGTAAGGTTTCAACGCTACGGTGAGCGTGGTCCATCATGTAAGGTTTCAACGCTACGGTGAGCGTGGTCCATCATGTAAGGTTTCAACGCTACGGTGAGCGTGGTGCATCATGTAAGGTTTCAATGCTACGGTGAGCGTGGTCCATCATGTAAGGTTTCAACGCTACGGTGAGCGTGGTGCATCATGTAAGGTTTCAATGCTACGGTGAGCGTGGTCCATCATGTAAGGTTTCAACGCTACGGTGAGCGTGGTGCATCATGTAAGGGTTTAACTCTACGGTGAGCGTGGTGCATCATGTAAGGTTTCAACGCTACGGTGAGAGTGGTGCATCATGTAAGGTTTCAACGCTACGGTGAGCGTGGTGCATAATGTAAGGTTTCAATGCTACGGTGAGCGTGGTCCATCATGTAAGGTTTCAACGCTACGGTGAGCGTGGTCCATCATGTAAGGTTTCAACGCTACGGTGAGCGTGGTGCATAATGTAAGGTTTCAATGCTACGGTGAGCGTGGTCCATCATGTAAGGTTTCAACGCTACGGTGAGCGTGGTGCATCATGTAAGGTTTCAACGCTACGTTGAGCGTGGTCCATCATGTAAGGTTTCAACGCTACGGTGAGCGTGGTGCATCATGTAAGGTTTCAATGCTACGGTGAGCGTGGTCCATCATGTAAGGTTTCAACGCTACGGTGAGCGTGGTGCATCATGTAAGGGTTTAACTCTACGGTGAGCGTGGTCCATCATGTATGGTTTCAACGCTACGGTGAGTGTGGTGCATCATGTAAGGTTTCAATGCTACGGTGAGCGCTGTGCATCATGTAAGGTTTCAACGCTACGGTGAGCGTGGTCCATCATGTAAAGTTTCAACGCTACGGTGAGCGTGGTCCATCATGTAAGGTTTTAACGCTACGGTGAGCCTGGTCCATCATGTAAGGTTTCAACGCTACGGTGAGCGTGGTCCATCATGTAAGGTTTCAACGCTACGGTGAGCGTGGTCCATCATGTAAGGTTTCAACGCTACGGTGAGCGTGGTCCATCATGTAAGGTTTCAACGCTACGGTGAGCGTGGTGCATCATGTAAGGTTTCAACGCTACGGTGAGCGTGGTCCATCATGTAAGGTTTCAACGCTACGGTGAGCGTGGTCCATCATGTAAGGTTTCAACGCTACGGTGAGCGTGGTCCATCATGTAAGGTTTCAACGCTACGGTGAGCGTGGTCCATCATGTAAGGTTTCAACGCTACGGTGAGCGTGGTGCATCATGTAAGGGTTTAACTCTACGGTGAGCGTGGTCCATCATGTATGGTTTCAACGCTACGGTGAGTGTGGTGCATCATGTAAGGTTTCAATGCTACGGTGAGCGTGGTGCATCATGTAAGGTTTCAACGCTACGGTGAGCGTGGTCCATCATGTAAAGTTTCAACGCTACGGTGAGGGTGGTCCATCATGTAAGGTTTTAACGCTACGGTGAGCGTGGTCCATCATGTAAGGTTTCAACGCTACGGTGAGCGTGGTCCATCATGTAAGGTTTCAACGCTACGGTGAGCGTGGTCCTTCGTGTAAGGTTTCAACGCTACGGTGAGCGTGGTCCATCATGTAAGGTTTCAACGCTACGGTGAGCGTGGTGCATCATGTAAGGTTTCAACGCTACGGTGAGCGTGGTCCATCATGTAAGGTTTCAACGCTACGGTGAGCGTGGTCCATCATGTAAGGTTTCAACGCTACGGTGAGCGTGGTCCATCATGTAAGGTTTCAACGCTACGGTGAGCGTGGTCCATCATGTAAGGTTTCAACGCTACGGTGAGCGTGGTGCATCATGTAAGGTTTCAACGCTACGGTGAACGTGGAGCATCATGTAAGGTTTCAATGCTACGGTGAGCGTGGTCCATCATGTAAGGTTTCAACGCTACGGTGAGCGTGGAGCATCATGTTAGATGGAGGACTAATGTGATTGAGAAATGGGATTTAGTTCTGTACATTAAGTTGAACTTGAAACAGATCAATAATCTGAGTTGTGAAAGACTATTCTAGAATCTTAAGTTTCGTAAAGCTGTGTTACTTTGTGCGGCATAATTCAGATGATTAAGCAGATCAGTAATATTACAGTAATTACTACCTTTTTTTTGCGTGAAGCACTAAACCTGTGTGGTTCATTCGGCGCATATTGTAGTGAAGTCTTGATCTTCCGTCAGCAAATCGCAAATATATTACGGGAACTATAGCTTCTTCCGAGCTCATGAAAAATCCAATCCATTCTTATGCTTCTCTCCACAACACACATCCTTATTGTGAAATACAGTGACTACGTAAACCCTTCTCCCCCTCTTCCCCACCCTCTCCCCCACCTTCTCCCCCACCCTTTCCCCCACCTTCTCCCCACCTTCTCCCCAACTCTCTCCCCCACCCTCTCCCCCACCCTCTCACCAACTCTCTCCCCTACCCTGAAGAGTAACTCTGGTCCTAACAAGAACAAGAACAATAACAAGAACAACGACAACAATTAATCTTGTTTCTACAAGTCTGAAACACAGTTTCATTACCAATCTGAAGTCTCTCTCCTCAGGCTGATTTGAGAACCTTAGTCTTTGTAATGGAATATAAGAGGGGAACAACTTTTGTTCCCAATACGTGTCTGTCATGGAAATATAAACACAAATGCAGTATAATGTGATCCTTTATTGACTACGTTTCGCCCACACAGTGGGTTTTTTCAAGTCACAAACAGTTCTGTTTGTGACTTGAAAAAGCCCACTGTGTGGGCGAAACGTAGTCAATAAAGGATCACATTATACTGCATTTGTGTTTATATTTCCATTGTGTCGGTATTTTATACCATTTATTTCCAACGTGTCTATCATGTAGAGCAGCAGCAGCAGCAGCAGCAACAGTAGCAGCAGCAACAGTAACAGCAGCAGCAGCAACAGCAGCAGCAGCAACAGCAACAGCAGCAGCAGCAGCAGCACCAGCAGCATCACCACCAGCACCACCAGCAGCAGCACCACCACCACCACCAGCACCAGCAGTACACTGCTGATGTTACCAATTTTATTAAAGCCTGCCTGGTATTACCTTTCCCTCTCTGACGTCACCAACACGTCACACTGGGGCTGAGGGCGGGTTAATAAATCATTGGAGCGGGAGGGGAGGAGAGGGGAAAGGGGGGTCGTGGAGGGGGGCAGGGAAGAGAGGGGGGTTAATGGAGTCAATTTCAACAAAATTAGATAGGGTTTTTTTTTATTTAAATTTGATAAATATGATGATTCTGGTAGTGGGTTGTGGGGATGTTATTGGGTGGAGTGGTAGTGGGTTGTGGGCGAAAGGGTGGGTTGTAGGGAGGTAAATAGGTTGTTGGAGTAGTAGTAGGTTCTGCGGGGGTGGTAGATGGGCGTGGGACTGGTAGTGGTTGTGGGTGTAGTAGTGGGTTGGGGAGGTGGTAGTGGGTTGTGAAGGTAATAGTGGGTTGTGGGGATGGTAATGGTTGTGGGTGTAATGGCTGTGGGGGTGGTAGTGGATTGTGAAGGTGGTAGTCGGTTGTGGAGGTAGTAGTGGGTTGTGAAGGTGGTAGTGGTTTGTGGGTTGGTAGTGGGTTGTGAAGGTGGTAGTGGGTTGTGGTAGTGGGTTGTGAAGGTGGTAGTGGGTTGTGGTAGTGGGTTGTGAAGGTGGTAGTGGGTTGTGGTGGTGGTAGTGGATTGTGGGGGTGGTAGTGGGTTGTGGTGGTGGTAGTGGATTGTGAAGGTGGTAGTGGGTTGTGGTGGTGGTAGTGGGTTGTGAAGGTGGTAGTGGGTTGTGGCGGTGGTAGTGGGCTGTTGGATTAGTAATGTATTGCGATGGTGGTAGTGTGTTGGGTGGTAGAGGACGGGCAGTAGATGGTAGTGATGTGATAGGTGGAAGAGACGAGTCGATGATGATGGTAGAAGGCGAGTAGTTTATAAAAGATGGTGTTGACTGGTTTTAGGACCTCGATAGAGTAGAGGGAAGAGAGAGATACGTGATAATATATGCGTAGAAAGTACTTGAGGGAGTGGTCCCAAATCTGCACAACGTTATAACCACATACTAGAATGAGAGATATGGGAGGAAGTGTAAAATAAACCCAGTGAAAAGCATGGTCACCGTGAGCTCAATAAAAGAACATTGTATCAACATCCGTGATCCTAAATTGTTCAACATCTTACCAGAAGATACCAGAAACACTGCTGGGACAAGTGTAGAAGCCTTCAAGAGAAAACTGGGCAAATATCTCCAAGTGTACATCAAACAATGTGTGATGGGTATGTGGGGTCACCGGACTGCCAGCAGGAACAGCCTGGTTGATAATGCAAGCACCAGACAAGCCTGGCGCAGGGCCTGGCTTCGGAATTTTAAAAACCCTCCCAAGACTCATCAAAGGTATATCAAAAAATAAAAGATGATGGTGAGTGAGTGTAGGAAGTTGGTGGATCGTAGTAGTAGATGGTTGTAGTGGGTGGGGAGTGATGGTGAGTGATACTCGCTGGTGGGTGGGGAGTGATGGTGAGTGATACTCGCTGGTGGGTGGGGAGTGATGGTGAGTGATACTCGCTGGTGGGTGGGGAGTGATGGTGAGTGATACTCGCTGGTGGGTGGTGAGTGATGGTGAGTGATACTCGCTGGTGGGTGGGGAGTGATGGTGAGTGATGCTCGCTGGTGGGTGGGGAGTGATGGTGAGTGATACTCGCTGGTGGGTGGGGAGTGATGGTGAGTGATACTCGCTGGTGGGTGGTGAGTGATACTCGCTGGTGGGTGGGGAGTGATGGTGAGTGATACTCGCTGGTGGGTGGGGAGTGATGGTGAGTGATACTCGCTGGTGGGTGGGGAGTGATGGTGAGTGATACTCGCTGGTGGGTGGGGAGTGATGGTGAGTGATGCTCGCTGGTGGGTGGGGAGTGATGGTGAGTGATACTCGCTGGTGGGTGGGGAGTGATGGTGAGTGATACTCGCTGGTGGGTGGTGAGTGATGGTGAGTGATAATCGCTGGTGGGTGGGGAGTGATGGTGAGTGATACTCGCTGGTGGGTGGGGAGTAATGGTGAGTGATACTCGCTGGTGGGTGGGGAGTAATGGTGAATGATAATCGCTGGTGGGTGGGGAGTGATGGTGAGTGATACTCGCTGGTGGGTGGGGAGTGATGGTGAGTGATACTCGCTGGCGGGTGGGGAGTGATGGTGATACTCGCTGGTGGGTGGGGAGTGATGGTGATGCTCTCGGGTGGGTGGGGAGTGATGGTGATTGATACTCGCTGGTGGGTGGGGAGTAATGGTGAGTGATACTCGCTGGTAGGTGGGGAGGAAAGGTGAGTGATACTCGCTGGTGGGTGGGGAGTAATGGTGAATGATAATCGCTGGTGGGTGGGGAGTAATGGTGAATGATACTCGCTGGTGAGTGGGGAGTGATTGTGAGTAATACTCGCTGGTGGGTGGGGAGTGATGGTGAGTGATACTCGCTGGTGGGTGGGGAGTGATGGTGGGTGATACTCGCTGGTGGGTGGGGAGTGATGGTGAGTGATACTCGCTGGTGGGTGGGGAGTGATGGTGAGTGATACTCGCTGGTGGGTGGGGAGTGATGGTGAGTGATACTCGCTTGTGGGTGGGGAGTGATGGTGAGTGATACTCGCTGGTGGGTGGGGAGTATTGGTGAGTGATACTCGCTGGTGGGTGGGGAGTAATGGTGAATGATACTCGCTGGTGGGTGGGGAGTGATTGTAAGTCATACTCGCTGGTGGGTGGGGAGTGATGGTGAGTGATACTCACTGGCGGGTGGGAAGTGATGGTGAGTGATACTCGCTGGTGGGTGGGGAGTAATGGTGATACTTGCTGGTGGGTGGAGAGTGATGGTGATACTCGCTGGTGGGTGGGGAGTGATGCTGATACTCTCGGGTGGGTGGGGAGTGATGGTGATTGATACTCGCTGGTGTGTGGGGAGTAATGGTGAGTGATACTCGCTGGTGGGTGGGGAGTGATTGTAAGTCATACTCGCTGGTGGGTGGGGAGTGATGGTGAGTGATACTCGCTGGCGGGTGGGGAGTGATGGTGAGTGATACTCGCTGGTGGGTGGGGAGTAATGGTGAGTGATACTCGCTGGTGGGTGGGGAGTAATGGTGAGTGATACTCGCTGGTGGGTGGGGAGTAATGGTGAATGATAATCGCTGGTGGGTGGGGAGTAATGGTGAATGATACTCGCTGGTGGGTGGGGAGTGATTGTGAGTAATACTCGCTGGTGGGTGGGGAGTGATGGTGATTGATACTCGCTGGTGGGTGGGGAGTGATGGTGAGTGATACTCGCTGGTGGGTGGGGAGTAATGGTGAGTGATACTCGCTGGTGGGTGGGGAGTAATGGTGAGTGATACTCGCTGGTGGGTGGGGAGTGATGGTGAGTGATACTTGCTGGTGGGTGGGGAGTGATGGTGAGTGATACTCGCTGGTGGGTGGGGAGTGATGGTGAGTGATACTCGCTGGTGGGTGGGGAGTGATGGTGAGTGATACTCGTTTGTGGGTGGGGAGTGATGGTGAGTGATACTCGCTTGTGGGTGGGGAGTATTGGTGAGTGATACTCCCTGGTGGGTGGGGAGTAATGGTGAATGATACTCGCTGGTGGGTGTGGAGTGATGGTGATACTCGCTGGTCGGTTGGGAGTGGAGAGTGATACTCGCTGGTGGGCGGGGAGTGATGGTGAGTGATACTCGCTGGTGGGTGGGGAGTGATGGTGAGTGATACTCGTTGGTGGGTGGGGAGTGATGGTGAGTGATACTCGCTGGTGGGTGGGGAGTAATGGTGAGTGATACTCGCTGGTGGGTGGGGAGTAATGGTGAGTGATACTCGCTGGTGGGTGGGGAGTAATGATGAATAATACTCGTTGGTGGGTGGGGAGTGATGGTGAGTGATACTCGCTGGTGGGTGGGGAGTGATGGTGAGTGATTCTCGCTGGTGGGTGGGGAGTGATGGTGAGTGATACTCGCTGGTGGGTGGGGAGTGATGGTAAGTGATACTCGCTTGTGGGTGGGGAGTGATGGTGAGTGATACTCGCTGGTGGGTGGGGAGTATTGGTGAGTGATACTCGTTGGTGGGTGGGGAGTAATGGTGAATGATACTCGCTGGTGGGTGTGGAGTGATTGTGATACTCGCTGGTCGGTTGGGAGTGATGGAGAGTGATACTCGCTGGTGGGTGGGGAGTGATGGTGAGTGATACTCGCTGGTGGGTGGGGAGTGATGGTGAGTGATACTCGCTGGTGGGTGGGGAGTGATGGTGATACTCTCTGGTGGGTGGGGAGTGGTGATTCATACTCGCTGGTGGGTGGGGAGTAATGATGAGTGATACTCGGTGGTAGGTGGGGAGTAATGGTGAGTGATACTCGCTGGTGGGTGGGGAGTAATGGTGAATGATACTCGCTGGTGGGTGGGGAGTAATGGTGAATGATACTCGCTGGTGGGTGGGGAGTGATGGTGAGTGATACTCGCTGGTGGGTGGGGAGTGATGGTGAGTAATACTCGCTGGTGGGTGGGGAGTGATGGTGAGTGATACTCGCTGGTGGGTGGGGAGTGATGGTGAGTGATACTCGCTGGTGGGTGGGGAGTAATGGTGAGTGATACTCGCTGGTGGGTGGGGAGTGATGGTGAGTGATACTCGCTGGTGGGTGGGGAGTGATGGTGAGTGATACTCGCTGGTGGGTGGGGAGTGATGGTGAGTGATACTCGCTGGTGGGTGGGGAGTGATGGTGAGTGATACTCGCTGGTGGGTGGGGAGTGATGGTGAGTGATACTCGTTTGTGGGTGGGGAGTGATGGTGAGTGATACTCGCTGGTGGGTGGGGAGTATTGGTGAGTGATACTCGCTGGTGGGTGGGAAGTAATGGTGAATGATACTCGCTGGTGGGTGTGGAGTGATGGTGATACTCGCTGGTCGGTTGGGAGTGATGGAGAGTGATACTCGCTGGTGGGTGGGGAGTTATGTTGAGTGATACTCGCTGGTGGGTGGGGAGTAATGATGAATAATACTCGCTGGTGGGTGGGGAGTGATGGTGAGTGATACTCTCTGGTGGGTGGGGAGTGATGGTGAGTGATTCTCGCTGGTGGGTGGGGAGTGATGGTGAGTGATACTCGCTAGTGGGTGGGGAGTGATGGTAAGTGATACTCGCTTGTGGGTGGGGAGTGGGTGAGTGATGGTGAGTATTGAGTATACTCGCTGGTGGGTGGGGAGTGATGGTGAGTAATACTCGCTGGTGGGTGGGGAGTGATGGTGAGTGATACTCGCTGGTGGGTGGGGAGTGATGGTGAGTGATACTCGCTGGTGGGTGGGGAGTAATGGTGAGTGATACTCGCTGGTGGGTGGGGAGTAATGGTGAGTGATACTCGCTGGTGGGTGGGGAGTGATGGTGAGTGATACTCGCTGGTGGGTGGGGAGTGATGGTGAGTGATACTCGCTGGTGGGTGGGGAGTGATGGTGAGTGATACTCGCTGGTGGGTGGGGAGTGATGGTGAGTGATACTCGCTGGTGGGTGGGGAGTGATGGTGAGTGATACTCGTTTGTGGGTGGGGAGTGATGGTGAGTGATACTCGCTGGTGGGTGGGGAGTATTGGTGAGTGATACTCGCTGGTGGGTGGGGAGTAATGGTGAATGATACTCGCTGGTGGGTGTGGAGTGATGGTGATACTCGCTGGTCGGTTGGGAGTGATGGAGAGTGATTCTCGCTGGTGGGTGGGGAGTAATGATGAATAATACTCGCTGGTGGGTGGGGAGTGATGGTGAGTGATACTCGCTGGTGGGTGGGGAGTGATGGTGAGTGATTCTCGCTGGTGGGTGGGGAGTGATGGTGAGTGATACTCGCTGGTGGGTGGGGAGTGATGGTAAGTGATACTCGCTTGTGGGTGGGGAGTGATGGTGAGTGATACTCGCTGGTGGGTGGGGAGTATTGGTGAGTGATACTCGTTGGTGGGTGGGGAGTAATGGTGAATGATACTCGCTGGTGGGTGTGGAGTGATGGTGATACTCGCTGGTAGGTTGGGAGTGATGGAGAGTGATACTCGCTGGTGGGTGGGGAGTGATGGTGAGTGATACTCGCTGGTGGGTGGGGAGTGATGGTGAGTGATACTTGCTGGTGGGTGGGGAGTGATGGTGATACTCTCTGGTGGGTGGGGAGTGGTGATTCATACTCGCTGGTGGGTGGGGAGTAATGGTGAGTGATACTCGGTGGTAGGTGGGGAGTAATGGTGAGTGATACTCGCTGGTGGGTGGGGAGTAATGGTGAATGATACTCGCTGGTGGGTGGGGAGTGATGGTGAGTGATACTCGCTGGTGGGTGGGGAGTGATGGTGAGTGATACTCGCTGTTGGGTGGGGAGTGATGGTGATACTCGCTGGTGGGTGGGGAGTGATGGTGAGTGATACTCGCTGGTGGGTGGGGAGTGATGGTGATACTCGCTGGTTGGCGGAGAGTGATGGTGATACTCGCTGGTGGGTGGGGAGTGATGGTGAGTGATACTCGCTGGTGGGTGGGGAGTGATGGTGAGTGATACTCGCTGGTGGGTAGGGAGTGATGGTGATACTCGCTGGTTGGCGGAGAGTGATGGTGATACTCGCTGGTGGGTGGGGAGTGACGGTGATACTTGCTTGTGGGTGGGGAGTGATACTCGCTGGTGAATTTGGTAAATGGTTTTAAAGTTGTTTCTACGAGGTATGATTGTAGTAGTGGCATCGAAAAGGTTAGTGGCAATAATATCCTGGATGAAGTTAATCATAGTCATGATAATGGTGGGCGTAGTGTTAATAACTTCAATAGTGGTTGTGATAGTGACAGTGCAGGTGGCAGCACAAGCAGTAACATATATGAAGCAGCTGTAATGCAGTCTCCAGTATTTTTGTACTTTTCTAACGACAATAGAGATGCTGTCAGCGAGGAGAAAAAGATCCTCGAACACAACCTCTCTCAGTGCATTTCTGGGAAGACAGCAGCGGATGTTACGCCGAGTTAAGATCTAACAGAGACACTTTCACGATGCTCTTCCAAGATTTTACTCAATTTAAACATTCCTGTAACCCTTCGTCCAGATTTTTTTTTCTACGAAATGAGCGTAAAGTTGATTTTATTTGCAGCATCCTCTTTGAGCTTTAGATATTCTTGATTATAAACACTGGTCAACAACAAAAATGCTTCAGAGGCCAGAGTAGCAGTTTTCAACTAATTTTAAGTCACTGATAATAAATATCATTGTTAAAATTGTTTGTTAGCTCTACTTTTCAATACTCAGTCTCGCTGACCTTCATTATTGTTCCAGCAGTCATAGAAGGTGGTTGTGCTGTGCAAGTTTATATTTTGAGGTAAAAGGCAGGTGATGTTCTTAACCAAACACTCTTTAAATTTATAATAAATATTCACTGAGCCAGCTGTTGATATGCATGTGAGGCATATTATATTAATTTTATTTTCCTACTGAATGATATAAATACTTTTGCTTAGCTGTCATACTCTGTATTATAATGATAAATTAATAAATAAATTACTTGTACTTGTGTGAATAGGGCAGACAACTTCTGCTACATTTGTGGTGAGGTGACCTGTGCATCGCAGAAGTGCCGTATAACTGTTATGGTTAGAAAAGCATATCACCTATATTTTGGATGCAAGACTGGTGACCAGGATAAGAACTGGGCTCTACACATACTAACCTTCGCCAGTGGTCGAACAAGAAGAGGAAAGGAATGCCTTTTGCTGTGCCAATGACATGGCTGGAGCCAACAGACCATACCAACAACTGTTATTTCTGCAGCTATTCGCCCAGTTCCACATGGAGAAGGTTTACTTGTTCCTGATGCACCAACTTCGAAGGATTGGTGGAAAACCTCATCAAGGCTTACAAGAAGATGGGATGTAACATGTCACTTAAATTCCACTTTTTGGACTCACATTTAGACTTTTTTTTCCAGCGAACTGTGGGGCAGTTAGTGACGAACATGGTGAAAGGTTTCACCAAGATATTTCAACCATGGAAAGATGATACCAGGGCAAATGGGGCACAAGAATGCTTGCAGACTATTGCTGGACATTGGCAAGAGATGATTCTTCAGCCAACTATAAGCGTCAAGCAAAAAGGCAGAGAGTAGGTACGGATTAGAGTTTAAGACATACTGACACGTATTGTACGTCATAATAAATCAATCAAATATTACATGTCTCGTATCTTTAAACCTATACACAATAAGCATTTTTCAAGGTGATATATGGATTCAAGACATGAAAATACAAACGAATTAACTAATCTCATCTAAGAAGCATACAACTTTTCAAAAATTGTTGACCAGTGATTTGGTGACCAGGTGTAAGGCAGCTTAATGATCCTCGTGTGTCGATGGGCTTGAAGTCCCAATAAACTAACCAATCAAATATAATAACACCACCACCGTCACTTTTGCAGATTAATTATTTAATTCAATTCTGGGATATTATAGTTTAGGTAATGGAATATATCTTAAACGGGTGAAATTTCTGGCACGTCAATACATTGATGATATGCTGTGTTCGTTCCAGACTTTCCAAACAAGTGACTTCGGTTACTTCACTGAATGACTCGTGCTTCATGCAGTCATCTCTATAAATAACTCTCACCTGCCTCCACACCTCAGTCTCTCCAAGATGTCCTGTTGGACGGAAGTAACTGAACGACCTATTGACTGTCTTTTTTTTTTTTACTGTGGATATTCTACATAAATGATATCACCTGCCTCTATGACTGTCTTAAAATAAATATTTTAGCTATTTTGGGCACCGACATAACTTTTTATTAAAGTGATATACATAGAATTATTTTTGCACTAAATCTATTTTTTTCCTGGCCTCAGCCGTCTGTCAGCGTAAATTCAGTTAGTGTTGTAAAAGATAGGTGGAATATTTAAATTTCGATATTTTCAGATGAATTGTCGCCGAGCTACAACAATAATAAATATATATTCTGCACATATGGCATAAAGATCGCTGTTTAAAAGCCAAGTGTGCAAACTCTGATATTAAGAAGTATATTGCTGCTCAAATATTATACACGGGTCAGTGACACATATGAACTTACATGAGACAATAAAATAGAAGAAAAATGAATGCAAACTCTTATTTCAGTTTCACACAAAGGCCCTCTTCAGCAGACTAAAAATGAGCAACGGATAAAGTTTATGTGCAAAAGCAGATCACATCAACTGAAGCTGGAACAAGAGCAAGTGACTTTTAAAACAAGGGTCGTGGAACAATCATAGGAAACTCGAGGATACAAACAGTTTGCTCTATATACTGTACACAAAAGGAGCTTTCCAGTTAATATTTTTGATCTGGTTTTTGAGTGCTTGAAAACTGCTGAAGTGCCTTTTGTGAATCTGAGTGCTAATGCTGATTTACTGAAGTAAATAAATTTCTTTCAGTTTATTTATCAGTGATTAGTTAGTCTTAGCAAGATAAGATAAGATAAGATTTCGTTCGGATTTTTAACCCCGGAGGGTTAGCCACCCAGGATAACCCAAGAAAGTCAGTGCGTCATCGAGGACTAACTTATTTCCATTGGGGTCCTTAATCTTGTCCCCCAGGATGCGACCCACACCAGTCGACTAACACCCAGGTACCTATTTGCTGCTAGGTGAACAGGACAACAGGTGTAAGGAAACGTGTCGAATGTTTCCACCCGCCGGGAATCGAACCCGGGCCCTCCGTGTGTGAAGCGGGAGCTTTAGCCACCAGGCCACAGGGCCACCACCAGGCCACGAGCAACGTCAAGGGTGGTTAGTAGTTTGTAAAATACTTAATAAGAAATAGCATATTTTATTTTAACAATAAAGCAAAATTTGTTATGAAGAACAGATATTTTTTTTTAATTCTTCCACATGTTTTTGTAATAAGGAATTGCCATTTCTGTGTAAATTTCCACAGTATCTTCATTAATTTTCTGTTGTCTCTAAATTAACTAGTATAGCTAGTGAAAAAAAAATATGGAATAATTTATAGAATTTGTAGTTTAGAGAAAAAGTAAGAGGAAAATTTTACAAGCTATTCAGGAATAAGTCTGCTGAATATACTAGGTAAAGTATCTGCCTAAAACTTAAATGAAAGAATGATTTGATAGGAAAAAAATGAATGATGAAAAACAGAATTTAAGACTGGAATGGGGTGTGTGAAGTGTTTACATTGATTCTTAGATAAAGGAAAAAAACATTATCCAGTATTTGTAATCAGGAAGAAGCCTATGATAGGAAGCGATGTGAGCTGTGTTGCAGATATAGTGGAACCTCGGTACTCGAACAGCTCCACACTCGAACAGTTCAGTACTCGAACGCTTTGTTTGGGGAAAAAATCGCTCGGTAGTCGACTGTTTGCTCGACACTCGACCAAACAAGACCTGCCAGAACGCGTGCCTCAGTCTCCTCGCAGCTGTCGCTCAGTCCAAAACTCCGCTGAATTTCACTGTAAATTATTTCGTGTTTCTTCGCATTTTTGGAGGTTATTTTTATATTTGTATAAATAAGTTACCATGAGCCCTATGAAGATTAGTGATAACAGTCAACCAAAATGAAAATTGGTTAGTGTGTTTTGGCCTTGATGTAAACATCGCCTCTGCCTCTCCATATAATATGCCTTTTATTAATTTCGGCGTCTTTATTATCCTTCTAGGTTATCTATTGTGTTTTTGATATTAAGTTGGAATAAATGTGATAGATAATCTTCATTACTAATACTAGCGTAATTACACAACATTGTATTCACGCCACGGCTAGTATCCGGCTATCAAGATGACTCATCAGATACTGAATGCTCTTTCTGCTGGCCCCTCCTTCTCTCTCCTTTAGATTTTCCCACTTCGGGCCCCTCTTATATTATGCTTGCATTTCATTTTTAATTTTTATTCACACAGAAAATAGAATATTTACTGTTATGCAGACTACTGCATTATTGAAAAAAATGGTATAAATAATATCAGCGCATTTATGAAAGCATATTAGACCCACCAGTTGACGTGTATTGGGCACTTGACTTGATCTGTTTACTCTTGAACATCAGCAAAAATCGAACATTTCCGCTACTTTGAGCTCAATTTCAAGGTACTTTTAGCTTGTAAATCATTCAAAATCATCCCTATTTCTGTAATATATCTTTCACTCTATCAAATGAGACCAAGAAAACGAGAATAGCTTACGAAAATACCATACGAAAACACACCGCAAAGTCGTTGTAAGTGGATTTTTGGTGGTCTGAAACGAATTAATCAAATTTACATTATTCCTTATGGGAAAAATTCGCTCGGTACTCGAACAGATCGGCACTCGAACAGCCTTCTGGAACGAAGTAAGTTCGAATACCGATGTTCCCCTGTGTATGGAACAGGCGGCAAGTTGTTAGAAGCTGAGATGGAGCTTCATGACATCGTTTAATGAGAATTTTGTTATTTATGGCTTAGGTATATTGGAGAAATGTTGAGAGGACATTAGAGCGCTCTAGGACGATTTGAATAGACTGATGCAGTGGTCGGAGAAGTGGCAGAAGCAGTTTAATATAGACAAATGCAAAGATCTAAATGTTGGACAAGAAAATAACCATGCCACCTATAAACTAAATAGTGTAGACCTTAATATTACTGATTGCAAAAAGAATTTAGGAGTTCTGGTTAGTAGTAATCGAAAATCAAGACAACAGTGCATTAGTGTTTGCAGTAAAGCTAACAGAATCCTTGGCTTCATTGCAAGAAGTATAAATAATAGAAATCCTCAGGTTGTTTTTCAACTCTGTATATCTTTGGTTAGGCCTCATTTAGATTATGCTGCACCGTATTACAGAATGGATATAAATGCATTGGAAAACATACAAAGGAGGATGACAAAGTTGATCCCATTATCAGAAATCTTCCCTATTAGGAAAGACTGAGGGCCCTGAATCTGCACTCTCTAGAAAGGCGTAGAATTAGGGGGGATATGATTGAGGTGTATAAATGGAAAACAGGAATTAATAAAGGGGATGTAAATAGCGTGCTAAAAATATCTAACACAGACAGGACTCGCAGCAATGGCTTTAAATTGGAAAAATTCAGATTTGGTAATAGAGTTGTGGATGAGTGGAACAAACTCCCGAGTACCGTCAGAGACGCTAAGACGATGTGTAGTTTTAAAAATAGGTTGAACAAATACATGAGTGGGTGTGCATTGGCTTAAGCCGGTAGGAGACTTGAACCTGCCTCGCATGGGCCAGTAGGCCTGCTGCAGTGTTCCTTCGTTCTTATGTTCTTATGTGGGTGGGTGTGAGTTGGACCTGACTAGCTTGTGCTACTAGGTCGGATGCAGTACTCCTCCCTTAAGTGACGTGTCTGACCTCACTAGGTCAAGGCATTGGCTTAAGCCGGTGGGAGAATTGGAGCTACCTCGCATAGGCCAGTAGGCCTGTTGCAGTGTTCCTTTTTCCTTATGTTATGTTAGAAGACACAAAATACAGGTAAACTTCTATTGGTACAACGTTTCATCCAGTAAAGGTTTCCCAGCAATTAGTGACCTTTAGTTTAGCAGGAAGGTTGAAGACACTGAATAACTATAATTCCAGTGTGAGATCAAGAAACATTCCCTAACACACCGATACGTAATATAGACAAACAGGTGGTAAAAGACAGAAACACGCAGAGTGCCCTACACACGATTCGACACCTTTCCTTTAATTTTTCACATAGTATTTCAGTGAAGTAAATGAACATTTTTTTTTCATTTCTTGTAAAGGTGCAAATCTGTGATATGTTAATAATCTGATATTGAACACATTTTCTCTGCTATTAGCTATAATTTTTTTGTCTGGTGTTTCTTTTGACACACATTTACTTACTGGTCGACGATAATCATACAACGGAAGAGAATCTTGTTACTCCCATTGAATTATATAACTGATGTTCTTCACACGATGTGCGAATTATTATTAATAATAATAATAATAATAATAATAATAATAATAATAATAATAATAATAATAATAATAATAAGAATAATTAAAAGCGAACACAAGCTTGAGCAAGGTAATGAGAGTAACAAAAATCTGTGCAATGATAAACTGAATATTGGATTGGGAGGGAGTATGGAAGAGGTAAATGTATTTAGATATTTGAGAGTGGACTTATCGGCTGATGGGTCTTTCAAACAAGGGATGAACCACTGAACTAAGGAGGGCAAGAAAAACGGGTGGTGCATTGAGGCCTCTGTGGAAACAAAGAACCTTATCCATGTAGGCAAAAAAGAGGAATGTACCAGAGAATAGTAATACGAAGACTGTTACATGGGTGTGAAGCATGAATTAAATCGTTGCAGGAAGGAAAAGGCTGGAGGCAGTGGAGATGTTGTATTTGAGGACAATACTATGGGCCATGAATATTATGCAGAGAATTAGGAGCTATGTGATAAAAAGGACTGAGTTTTACCAAGAGTATTATTCAGAGAGCGGAGGGGTTGTTGAGGTGGTTTATACATTTAAAGATGAAGAAAATTGGGTTGGCTAAGAGGGCACATGAATCTGGGTCAAGGGAAGAAAGGGCAGGGTTCGTCCAATGAAGCGTTAGAGGGAGGAATTTAGGGAAATTAAGTGCTAGGGCCTTTGCATCCAACAGGCTTGAGTGTGTATATTCGATAGAGCTGAGTGGAGGCAAATTGTTTTTAAGACTTGACATGCTACTGAAAAACGAGTAAGTTAACATTTATGAAGGGATTCAGGTTCAAGGAAAACCGGTTAGCCAAAATTGAGCCACTGAGGTGGGGAGAACAATGCCTGAACTCTGAAGGAGGGATGGAGATGTTGCAGTTTAGAGGGTCATTTGAGATGTGATGTTATCAGGCTTGTGGTAAGACAGTGACTAAATGAATGATGGTGAAAGTGTTTCTTGTTTTGTGGGTCACCTTCCCTCAGTGTCCCACCGAGGTAAGATTTCTCAGTTTTCCTTACAGCTAAGTTTTACAATTAAGAATGGTGCTCCTCAGTTCTCTGCTTACTTAATAACATTTTTCTTTTCTTTA
The DNA here is from genome assembly GCF_038502225.1 of Cherax quadricarinatus. Classification (NCBI taxonomy): domain Eukaryota; kingdom Metazoa; phylum Arthropoda; class Malacostraca; order Decapoda; family Parastacidae; genus Cherax; species Cherax quadricarinatus. Next base: position 32,575,094 of record NC_091307.1, read on the forward strand.
TCAATATTTTAGACTGTATTTCCTATACAGTATACTTCCTAGCTGGTGACTTATATTGACATAACTTCATCCATGACACCAATTCTGATACATGAAAATTAATTTATATACATACTAAAGTAAACTCAATCATCTCTAAATACTTTTAGGTCAGACTATAACGTCTAAGCCCCCATGGAGACCCCGCTTGTGGAATAATTAAATTAGTGCTTGCGCACTACTAACTAAAGCTTCTTTTTAAATCAATCTCAGTCTCTCCCTCTCATCCTTACTCCTCTTTCTCTGTCACGAGGTTGCTTTTCGGTTTTCCCTTCTCACGTGTCTCCTCCTTCCTTCCTTCCTTCCTTCCTTCCTCCCTCCCTCCCTCCCTCCCCCCATCCTTATCTCCCTCACCTTCATCCACTCCCTCCCTTTCTCTCTCTGTGTAGCGCGAGCTCTCGGTTATCATCCTTCAGACAGGTTCAATTCTCAGGAATTATCAGCAACAGTTGCTCCTTGTATCTTCCGTCTGGCTCAACACTGTGCTGTTCTTCAAAGCCCAGAATACAGCTCTTTATTTCCTTTCTGAAGCTGTATTGTGCAATCCCTCCTCGTCTTCTATCCTGAATTTTCCAAATCTCTCTTCGTTGTTGATGAAGGTCAACTGTTAGCTAACAAGAGGAAGGTCAACACTTTGCTAACAAGAGGAAGGTCAACAGTTAGCTAACCAGGCCCCGTGGTTTGGCGGCTAAAGCTCTCGCTTCACACGGCCAGGGTAGAAACATTGGGCGTGATTCCTTACACCAGTTGTCTATGTTCACCCATCAGTAAAATGAATACCTGGGTGTTAGTCGACTGGTGTGGGTGGCATCCTGGGACAAAACTGACCTAATTTGCCCTAAATGCTCTGCATAACAAGCGGTTTTCTGTATAGTAGTATGTAATTGATGTCAGCTAGGACTGTATACCTTGTACATGTACTTGTAGAAATAAAGATATTATATCATAATTATTAATATAAGAGGAAGGTCAACAGTTAGCTAACAAGAGGAAGGTCAACAGTTAGCTAACAAGAGCCCATCCGAGGTTCTCACTACTTACGACACTTAATTATTATTCGAGTTCTACAACGTTCATCAGTTTGTAGACGTACTCTTATTTAGCCAGAATGATACATATATCATTTTAGATTTGGTTATATTTGGTAAAAATATGTTAGATTACATAAATCTATATAAAGGTCAGTTTAACCAACAAGAAAAAAATACTTCATGTTTATTAGGCGGGTGCAGCAGTACCTGCCTCAATGTTCATTGAAGAGACACGGGCGAAACAAAGTTGTTTCAGGTCCTTGACTTGATCAAATTCTATACGGAACGAAATGTGCAACAGTGAAAGCTTGTTCTGCAACGTGAGTCTTACATTACGGTATTCAGACATTCAGGAATGTTTCCATACTTTGAAGCAGCCCAGAAAAAATCACGTCCCTTGAAAGAAAATAATCTTGTGACGTAACATGTGAGACTTTTCAGCTGATCATGAAACTTGTAAAATACCAAACGAGTGACGTAGTGTGACGTGGTAAAACATGCTTGGCCAGTCAAATATCATATAACATGACAAATTAGTGACGTACTGCGACGTTGTAAAACATTCTTGGCAAATCATGTATTATACAACATAATCAACTAGTGACGTAGTGTGAAGGGGTAAAACATTCTTGGCCAATCAAGTATCTTGTAACACATTAAACTAGTGACGTAGCGACGAGGGTAAAGACGTCTCAGCCAATAAAATGCATGGAAACCTCCGTAGCTGATGACGTAGGAGAGGTGGCTAGACAGGAGGTACGGGAAGAGAGAGGTCAGAAAAAGCTGGAGTTAGAAAAGATGGAGAGGAAAGGAAAGAAAAAGAAAAAGATTCTTTTTATTTTGTTTGCATTGTGTGTAGGCTGGAAAACTATGAAAATATTAGAGCCAAAAAAAAAGTTTAAATAGCAAAGACGACGACGGCAATAGCATTACTATAATAATAATAATAATTATTATTATTATTATTATTATTATTATTATTATTATTATTAATCATAAATAGGTAATAAAAAAGGACTCAATAAATGAGACTTTTCTTAAAAAAAAACAATCGTCAATGGAAACTAACGATCAGGATAAATATGTATTTTTGTGATACAGAGGAGTAGGAGGAAGGAGTAGAAGGAAGGAGGAATAGGAGGAAGATAAGTAGGAGACAGTGGGGGTGCAAGGAGGAGGGAGGAGGAAGGAGAGGGATAAAAAAGAGTGAGAAGGGCAGTAAAAGGAAGGAGGGTGTGGTGGCCTTGTGAATGCAGTATTGATTATTGGAAATTATGTGTAAGCACAGTATGTGTACTCTCTGCCTTTCTCACCTCCTTCCATCCTCTCACTCGCTCTCTGTTTCCTTCCTTTTCTCTCACTTTGTTCTCATTCAGTCACTTTATCATCAGTCTTATTCTAGCAGAAACTCGAAACCTTTTTTCGCTTAAACCAGCTCTCTCTCCCTCTCTCTCTCTCTCTCTCTCTCTCTCTCTCTCTCTCTCTCTCTCTCTCATATTTCATCTTTTATCTCTATTTCTATAATACACATACACACACAGGGAGTTAAGAAACGACAGCCAGCACGCAGCAGACATGGTAAGTACTGTCTCACAAACCTACTAGAGAGAGAGAGAGAGAGAGAGAGAGAGAGAGAGAGAGAGAGAGAGAGAGAGAGAGAGAGAGAGAGAGAGAGAGATAGAGAGAGAGAGAGCAAGAGAGAGAGAGAGAGAGAGAGAGAGAGCGGGGGGGAGGGATGGTTGTTCTGCATATTTTTGAACTTAGGAAGCTGTACATACAGTACTGCACAAGAGACTGGTACAAAAGTTTGAGAAGCAGTCAGGAATAACACTGCAATACGTCCAGGAATACTTTAATAGGAAGAAAATTATGCGTTATTGTCCGGAAAGAGGTGTCGGAATGGTCGCTAGTTACGAGGGGGGTTCCACATGGGTCAGTACTAGAGAGTGGTACCATTTCTTTTGTGAGTAAATAAAATGACGGAAGAGATATATTTCTGTTCGCAGTTCATGCTAAGTCAATAAGGAGAATCCGGAAAAAAGAGGTACCAGGAAAAGCTACAAATGAACCTAGTCAGGGAATATATTTGGTCTGACAACTGGCTTCTAGAATTTAAAACCCCAGGAAGTACAAGGTTATGAAGACTTGGGATGGACAAAGACCGCGAAGGAAGTACAGAGCCGAAAAGATTGCATACCTCGGTCTGTAAAATGCTCGGAGTGAGCATTTTACAGAGGTTGACATAAACCAAATTACCTGCTGCAGCATATTCTCATCTGACAAATATAAGATTAACTTTTATAAACCTATTCAAGGAGTCATTCACGACCTTGTATACGTCAGATGTCAGGCCCATATTGGAGTATACAACACCAGTCAGGAACCCACACCTGATCAAGTATGTGAAGAAACTTAAGAAAGTACGGGGTATATGCTCTAAGGAGAGACTAAAGGACCTAAGCCTGACGACATTAGAAGAACGAACCAGGGTGGTATAATAAAAACCTACACAAACGTACAAAACACTGATGGGTAATTGACAGAGTGGACATGGACAGATCGTTCGAGAAATGGAAAACTGGAACACGATGGTATACCTGGAATCTGAAAACACAGATGACTCATAGGGATGTTTGAAACGACCTGGACAGTGGACTGGTAGAGGCAGGATCCACACAGCTCTCGAAGCCAGGAAAAAATGACCGCAGTAGCGGCCAGCGAAAACGCAGCACTAGGAGCTAAAACTCGACCTCTGCAACCGCAAATGGTTGAGTCCACACAAACTCATACTCACACTCTTTCTTGCTCATTCATACACTTATTGAAACTCACTCACCCTTCACTTTTACACTTACACAGCGAGGTCAAGTGCCTATCAACAAGTGCCTTGTCAACTGGTAACTAACTGTCGAGATGAACTACCAGCAAAATCAATAGAATGATCTAAACAAGAAACTGCATATCTCATAGCGACAATGTTAATTAAATTAATAGATGAAGAAGAAGAAGCAGATAAAAAACAAACGATTGTAATTAGCAAATTATACGCCAATGCTTTAAAAATATATTTCACTAAACAAATTGAAAACATCATCAGCAATAAGAATTTTGTGAACGAAAGCAACATATTACCGAAAATAAACGTTAACCGACAAATAAAATATCCTTCTTAACAGTTACTATAATTCTTCAAGCATATAAACAAAAACGTAGATATAGAGTTCTTTAGAAATTAATAATATACTAATATTCATAATGCACCACGTAAAAAAATTAGGTCAAACGAAGTTATATAATATTTGAAATAAAATTCTCACCAGAATCGATGAATGGATCACAGATAATGAAGGAAAAAGACTGCCGCATAGTACCTTTGATGGTGACAACGTTTGGGTTTAAGTAGAACCAAACTTGATAAAGTTCTACATAGTGATATACGTTACCGCAATAAAATTTTGCTTTGCACCCGTGTTCTTCCTTTATTACTGCCCGCGGAACGCTGCTGCATCCAGTTCCCTAACTTGTAACAGCTTGATATTATTAACACAGCGTCTGACTGAACGCAATAACAAGTGCAACTCCTTAAGCAATGGCACAATGCTAATCATAATTTACATAAATCTTCTAACGTGGCTAATATTTAAAACTGTAAATTTTCAAAACTCGTGTCATCTCTGGCTTACAAATGAAGTTTTAGAGAAAACCTTAATAATATTTATATTATAAGCAGGAGAAGCGTTAAATGGGAGGTTCGATCCAAGGAAGGAGAAGACTGGACTATCTACTTGAATGTAGAAACCTTTCACAGGTAACGAGGCGCCTACCTTCAAGGGATTCCTGAATAGACTGGTGCAGTTGCCAGAGAGAAAATATACATTTGGTTATCTCTCTCTCTCTCTCTCTCTCTCTCTCTCTCTCTATATATATATATATATATATATATATATATATATATATATATATATATATATATATATATATTATATATATATATATATATATATATATATATATATATATATATATATATATATATATATATATATATATAAACTTGTAAGTTTTGGCTTAAATAGCAACGGTCTTATTGCCGAATGAGGCAAGCGAAAATTTGTGTATGCAATAATTTCGCAAAAATCATTCCGAGCCTAACGAGAAAAAATATATTTGATTATGTTTGTTTATTATTAAATTATTGTAAACGTATCTAAAATATATTTAGTTGGATTAGACTAAATTAAATTGCGCTTGTTATAATAAGGTTAGGTAAGCTTCTGAAGCTCTTTTGGTATAAAATTATTAATATTTACATTAATATAAATGAAAAAAATATATGTTTAAACGTATAAGAGAAAATTTTAGAAACGACTTAATTTTGAATAAGTCCTTTCTAAAATTTTCTCTTATACGTTTAAAGATATATTTTCTTCATTAATGTTAATGATCACAGACCGGGCCGCGGGGGCGTTGACCCCCGGAACTCTCTCCAGGTAAACTCCAGGTATCTACAGGTAATGTAAAAATTAATGATTTTGTACCAAAAGAACCTTAGGAAACTTACCTAACCTTATTATAACAAACGCAATTTAATTTAGCCTAAACCAAATAAATATATTTTATTTAGGTTTACAATAATTTAATAATAGACAAACGCAATGAAATATATATTTTTCGTTAGATTCAGAATGATTTTTACGAAATTATTGCATACACAAATTTTCGCTAGCCTTATTCAATATGAAAAGCGTTGCTATTTAAACCAAAATCGCAAGTTTTACCTATTCGGCACAAAATATTTATCGTGACGATTAAGGCGAAACGACGAATTTGGCGAATTAGCAAAACAATTTTTTTTTTTTTTGCCATCAATCAGCGAAAGTCAATCTGAACAAAACGAAAACAAATATACATCACTGATTTTAAGTAATATTAAATAAATTTAAGCTGACCTATGTTATATATAGCAGAATTTATCTAAAAAAAATTACACTAATTTTAATTATATTAGGTGAGATTTCTAAGTCAGGTTTGGTCCAAAAATAAATTATCGCTCTACATTGGTTTGAAATGTAATTCTTTACGAGAAGCAAATTAGATTAGGAAATCTTGGCAGCAGCTTAACTGGCGAACCAGCAACAGTGAAAGTCGAAATTCAGCAGTGGTATCAGTACTGAAATTAGTATTTGCAAAAAAAGATTAGATTTTATTTTGTTACATTTTATGTAATTTATTATGCTATGATGCTTAATAAGAAATGCAAAGATAGGCTAAATGCTCTCAAAGCTGTTGCTGGCTACAACCCCAACGATGGTGCTAATGTGAGAATCGTGAGAATAACGCACATAAACTATGTTAGGTCCTTAACTGATTATGCTGCTCCCGTGTTGATATTAGCTAAAGAAAGTTCTATCCGACTCTTGGAGTTAATGCAGAATGAAGCTCTCAGAATTATTCTTGGCTGTCCCAAATTTACAAAGGTTCTTAATATGAGGAAGGAGCGTGGTATTTCTAGTATCAGTATTTCTAGTATCGGTATTAGAATGTTAAGAAATGAACCAGACACTGTCACTATGAATCTTACTAAATGTCTAGAAATACACACAGATCCAAATAGATTTTGAAAACATGCAATTGTATTAAGTTTTATAACCTGTACGAATTGTATCACTGTAGACAACAAGATCATTTCACTCCACCATGGAAGATGTGTTCATTTAATATCATATACCTACAAGCCCCTCCCAAGAAACTCATTGTTAGTAATCCTTCACTTGTTGAAGCAACTGCTCAAGAACAAATTTCTCGCCTAGCTGATAGTAATAAATTATCACAAGTTATATACACTGATGGGTCTCAACAGGAGTCTTCTAGCAGAGCTGCATCTGCTCTTGTTGCCACCACCCTTGTTAAGAACGATAATAAATTTGTTGAGTTGTGGGGATACGCAACTGGATGAGTATTAAGCTATAGTATAAGTAATAAAACAAGCGATAGTGGATTGATGTGCAAGGAAACAGTGAACATGAAGTGAAAAGATAGTGGAAAAGGCATAACCTACCACCGATCTTCTCACCACCATCTCCATCCGACGCCCCAACAAGCAGGGATGGTTCCCCTATCCTGCTGGCACCCATACCCTTGACCACCGATCACCTCTCATCACTGAAACCCAGCTACCACCACTACATATAACTGCCCAGGATAAGATACATAGCAGTGATCACGACAGAAATAAGATGCTGTAGGATGTATGATATATGGTGTTATGCACCATAAAAGTTTTTAATGTGTAGTAAGTCTCAATACTAATTGCATCCCACATACCCATGCATTGACCTCATAACACTCACACCTGAGTGCAGATCTGAAATGTAAAGCGAAGATCAGGTTCTTGTGGTACCCAGTTGCAAAGAGGATACAGGCATGATGGCAGTACAGTATACCTGTGGGACATGTGTAAAGGCTCTTGGGAAAAAATCCAGAATCACATGCAACCTTTGCTTTTCAAAACATCATGTTACCTGTGCAACAATAAACACAGCAACCAATAATGACATCTATCTAGATAGGTGTTTCTGGATCTGCAACAGGGATGTGGAACTATGGACAGATATCAGGAAAGAACTCAGGAGGTTAATAAACAATGAGAATGAAAAAAAAGAGGAACTACTGAATAGTCTTCCCAGAATATATAAAGCATGGGAAGATAGGAGAGGAGTAAAGTCTAACACACAGAATGCCCAGTGTACAACAACTGACCCAAAAATAAGCAGATACCCACTGGAAAAAAAAGCTAGTTCAGTCCCCAGACCAGCCAAGTATAGATACTCTAAACTCAGGGAAAAGGGAATTAATGTACAAATGGTATGGATCCCACCACACATTGGATTACACCTTCATAATAAAGTTGATATGTTAGGCAAGAAAAGCACCCTGAAGGAGAATGTAGAATATAACTTTGGTATATAGGAAAGCAGTTAGAAGTCTGAGTAGATCTATAACCCACTAAGATAACATGAACGTAGATAAGTATGTTTATGGAGCAACTTGCAATTTGAACAGACTGACTGATGTTGTAGTGGCCAGACTTAGGCTTGGTTGCAAGTACTTCTGGCAGTTTGGGAGACACACAGATGATAATCAAATTCAATGCAAATTATGAGGTCAGGCCTATGGTCTTGATCACTATGTGCTTAATTATTCACTTATTGAGGAATATAGAGATAAACAGTTTAATAACCTATGTGACATGTCAAGATATCTTATTAATGAAAATAAGATACCAGATATACTATGCAAATTTCCTAAATTTGCTTGTAACAGGTAAGTGAACTGTATATATAAACCCAAATGTACACCTGTAACCCTTTTGGGGCCTAGTTCCTAGGCCTTTTGTGTATCCATATGCTATTGCGTTACAGTCCACAGGATGGATATGGGGTGCATGATAAACTAACCACTTCGGTGGCAAAATCAAATCTTAACTGATGTTACTACACCATCTATGGGAAGTAGATGAGGGGAGAGGAATAGATTCCTTAATATTTCATCCAATATTTCATATTGGCCTCATCTAACAAGTGGAACCTAAGACTCTAGTCTAGTGTTCTCAGCAGATAACTTCAATAGGAACAAAAATGTTTTCTTTCATGTATCCCGTGTACTCACAACAATCTGTTATTAACAGATTCAGTCATGCATTAAATACGTCTCCCTTTCTCCCTCTGCCTTCATTCCTTAATACCAATCACTCTCTCTCTCTCTCTCTCTCCTTCCCTCAGGCGAGGTGGGTAGGGAGACACGATGTGAGAGAGCCCGCTCCCCTGGGATGGCGTACTGAACTTTAAGATAGGTGAGGCCGTCACACGTTTTGACACTGTGATGGATGGCAGAAGACAGGCACAGGGGAAAGATGATCGACATGGCAGTCAGAAGGAAGGAGGGATGGTGGGGGCAAGATGGATGAGAAAAGGAAGAGGGACGGGTGAGATAGGTCGGAGAGGTCGTTAAGAAGTGGGTGAGTTTGATTGCAAAAGTCAGAAGATAGGAGAGCAGCGTTAATGGAAAAAGGCGAAATTTAGAGTCGAAAAGTAATGCAAATGATTGGAGGAGATAAGGAAAGTAAATAAAATATTGGGGCGAGATGGATGTAAAGAGGCAAGAGACGAGATAGATGGTAGTGAACGTGAAGCACATGACAAGAAAAATGGCAGTGAACGTGACAGGAAAGATGACACAAGATGTGAAGATGATGAGAGGCAGTGGACGGGACGAAGATAATATGAGGCAATATAGGCAATATATGACAGAGTTCGAAGACAAGAACTATCAACTAGGCAAAAGTTGGGAAGTATTGAACGAGATATCAAAGGAGAGATGAAGTGCGAGACGGAAGGCAGACGAAGGCACCGCGAATGTTCCCTCAAAATTGTTGGACATATGTTAACACACCAGCTATCTAGCCAGGAGCACTAAACTCTAAGGTAATGATTATAATGTTACTTACCTGGTACTTATAGTATTCTGTATAGGGTGTCGGGGATCAAGTGTTGCATTTCCTTACAAGCTAAGACTTTCTGGGGATTTCCTGGCCATTTGAATGAACCATTTGGTCTCCTTTTTGAAATGTAAAAAAGATCAATAACTACTGACATCTAGAGGGAAATAGATATGAATGAATTCACGTGGAACATCTTTACTAAAAACTTTCCTGTCCTTGGACCATGATCACTTGGAAGTGATCGAGGTCCAAATAACAATACGTATTCAGTAAATAGTGTCCTAAGTGAATGAATGCATTCGTGTCCATTTTCCTTCTCTTGAAGGTCAATATTCATGACTGGTCTGAAAGCTTAGTCATCTCTCAGAAAATAATTCAGTTACTAGCATAGTTAATAGTCTTCAGCAAAGTTTTGAACTATCTTCTCGCTGAAATTTCCATAGACAAGAAAGGCATTGCACTTGATAGCACTGAGGTACCTCTACTTTAAACTTACTAACCTTTCCAAGGAGTTACCAAGGGCTGGACCGTCTCTTGATATCATCCCCACCATCATCACTTGTCTATGTTAAGTCGACTATATGTTAATAATACCTCCCGACGATTTGATTTGCAGAACTGTACATCTAGCGTGACTGAAGAACCTGCAGTCATAGATACAGATTGTATTGACGAAGAAACAAGCGACTTCCTCCGCTTCCTTAATGCCATAAACATAAAATATAATGCACTTAAAACCACGGTTAACGGAAAAAAATCACAGACAACCTGACACACTACAATTCGCATTTTGAAATTAAATTCTTCATTTTTATTAATTTTTTTTTTTCAGATGGCATAGACTACAGGTTGGAGTTCCTTGAAGAGGAATACCAGTATATATCAAAAGCATTTACGAAGCTGAATTTTCCACATTTCAACAAGGAATTCTGAAAATAGGTAGACACAGATCTTTAATAAAATCACGGATCCGAATTAATCTGATAAACATATCCATTATATTCCCATTAATGTCTTCCAAAATTATGTTAAATACTCATAGCAGGAGAAACATGACTTCGGGCGTCATTTTTAAAAAAAAAAACTCCAGACCGACGCGTCGGTCTGGAGTTCTGTGACTCTCTGATCGCGGGTTCTAACCCCACCCGTGGTATGCTTTGTTTGCAATCGTGTCATTACGATTTCGTGAGCCATCCTTTTAGTTTATTTTCTGAACTGATAAAAGAAACTTTATGCAGGTAAAACACATGATGCGATACGATTCAAATACTTAATTATTAAGGTTATTTTGGTCAAAAAATGTGCCAAACTTGTATGGGTCATAAAATATTGCATTGGTGAAGAAAGCTACCGACAAAGAGTAATATGTAATGTGAAGGGACAATTAATAAGCTAACAAATAAAATTTGGCAAAGAAAGTCAGTTTCAGTGAAAACGTGAGGGCAGGCCCTTTATGGTGCTACAGCTCATCCTGCAACTGTCGAAATGCATAATATTGCAAAAATTCCTGTATTGGAGTTAAAAAATCTTCAAATGAACTAATGATTTTCAGAGAGTTGAAGTTTACAAAAAAGGGTATAAAAAATGCTCGACTTGACGTGGACCGTCAAGGTGGCGCGACATTTCTGCCATGAAAATATCGGGAAAGTATTTTGAGAAATTGCTGTTTATTCTCGCGATACTTAAATTCACTATAAATAGAGTAAAAAAAAACTTGAAGGGAAAGCTTAACACATCAGCACTCCTTCATCCTCTTGCAAACTATTATTATATAATGTCACTTTAGATATTCTAAGTGAAAAACGTTGCTGTAGCAACAACAACAACAACAACAAAACTCTAGCCAGGAAGACTAAGAGTGGATGGGATGAGCTTTTACCACAAGAAAGATCAGCTATTAGGGGGATAGATGCAGCGAGTGTGATGACAGGAAACAGACAAAGTAATGAGTGATAATGTGAACAGAAGTAGAGTTTAAAAATGTTTTTGTGAAAAGGGAAAAGTGTATAAATATGCATGACTATGCTGAAGTAATGAATGACCATGTAGTAGTAACGTAAGACCATGTAGTAGTAACGTAAGACCATGTAGTAGTAACGTAAGACCATGTTGTAGTAATGTATGACCATGTTGCAGCAATGTGTGACCATGCTGTAGTAATGTAAGACCATGTTTTAGTAATGCATGACCATGTTGTAGTTTACCTGGAGTTTACCTGGAGAGGGTTTCGGGGGTCAACGCCCCCGCGGCCCGGTCTGAGACCAGGCCTATATATATCTGTTTTTTAACAAAGCAGCCATATCCCACCAAGGCAGGGTGACCTTATCAGGGAAAGATACGAGGAGCGAGAAGTGTAGCGGAGCGCTGCATTGGTAGTAATGTAAGACCATGCTGTAGTAATGTAAGACCATGTTGTAGTAATGCATGACCATGTTGTAGTAATGCATGATCATGTTGTAGTAATGCATGATCATGTTGTAGTAATGCATGATCATGTTGTAGTAATGTATGACCATGTTGTAGTAATGTAAGACCATGCTGTAGTAATGTAAGACCATGTTGTAGTAATGCATGACCATGTTGTAGTAATGCATGATCATGTTGTAGTAATGCATGATCATGTTGTAGTAATGCATGATCATGTTGTAGTAATGTATGACCATGTTGTAGTAACGTAAGACCATGCTGTAGTAATGTAAGACCATGTTGTAGTAATGCATGACCATGTTGTAGTAATGCATGACCATGTTGTAGTAATGCATGATCATGTTGTAGTAATGTATGACCATGTTGTAGTAATGTAAGACCATGTTGTAGTAATGTAAGACCATGTTGTAGTAATGCATGACCATGTTGTAGTAATGCATGATCATGTTGTAGTAATGTATGACCATGTTGTAGTAATGTAAGACCATGTTTTAGTAATGTAAGACCATGTTGTAGTAATGTATGACCATGTTGTAGTAATGCATGACCATGTTGTAGTAATGTACGACAATGTTTTAGTAATATATGACCATGTTGTAGTAATGTATGACCATGTTGTAGTAATGTATGACCATGTTGTAGTAATGCATAACCATGTTGTAGTAATGTATGACCATGTTGTGATGTAAGACCATGTTGTAATGTATGACCATGTTGTAGTAATGTATGACCATGTTGTAGCAATGTATGACCATGTTGTAATGTAAGACCATGTTGTAGTAATGTATGACCATGTTGTAGTAATGCATGACCATGTTGTAGTAATGTATGACTATGTTGTAGTAATGTATGATCATGTTGTAGTAATGTATGACCATGTTGTAGTAATGTAAAACCATGTTGAAGTAATGTATGACCATGTTGTAGTAATGTTTGACCATGTTGTAGTAATGTATGGCCATGTTGTAGTAATGTATGACCATGTTTTAGTAATGTATGACCATGTTGTAGTAATGTATGACCATGTTTTAGTAATGTATGACCATGTTGTAGTAATGTAAGACCATGTTGTAGTAATGTATGACCATGTTGTAGTAATGTAAAACCATGTTGAAGTAATGTATGGCCATGTTGTAGTAATGTATGACCATGTTTTAGTAATGTATGACCATGTTGTAGTAATGTAAGACCATGTTGTAGTAATGTATGACCATGTTGTAGTAATGTAAAACCATGTTGAAGTAATGTATGGCCATGTTGTAGTAATGTATGACCATGTTTTAGTAATGTATGACCATGTTGTAGTAATGTATGACCATGTTTTAGTAATGTATGACCATGTTGTAGTAATGTAAGACCATGTTGTAGTAATGTATGACCATGTTTTAGTAATGTAAGACCATGTTGTAATGTAAGACCATGTTGTAGTAATGTAAGACCATGTTGTAGTAATGTAAGACCATGTTGTAGTAATGTATGACCATGTTGTAGTAATGTAAGACCATGTTGTAGTAATGTAAGACCATGTTGTAGTAATGTATGACCATGTTGTAGTAATGAATGACCATGTTTTAGTAATGTATGACCATGTTGTAGTAATGTATGACCATGTTTTAGTAATGAATGACCATGTTTTAGTAATGTATGACCATGTTGTAGTAATGTATGACCATGTTTTAGTAATGTATGACCGTTGTAGTAATGGAAGACAATGTTGTAGTAATGTTTGACCATGTTTTAATAATGTATGACCATGTTGTAGTAATGTATGACCATGTTGTAGTAATGTATGACCATGTTGTAGTAATGTAAGACCATGTTGTAGCAATATAAGACCTTGCTGTAGCAATGTATGACCATGTTGTAGTAATGTAAGACCATGTTGTAGTAATGTATGACCATGTTGTAGTAATGTATGACCATGTTGTAGTAATGTAAGACCATGTTGTAGTAATGTATGACCATGTTGTAGTAATGTATGACCATGTTGTAGTAATGTAAGACCATGTTGTAGTAATGTATGACCATGTTGTAGTAATATATGACCATGTTGTAGTAATGTATGACAATGTTGTAGTAATGTATGACCATGTTGTAGTAATGTATGACCATGTTGTAGTAATGTATGACCATGTTGTAGTAATGTATGACCATGTTGTAGTAATGTACGACTATGCTGCAGAGATGTATGACCATGATGTTGTAGTAATGTATGAACGTGTTGCAGTAATGGACTATTTATATGTTTATTCAGAAGAATTTAAAGTTAGAAGGTAGAGGAGAGGGCAGGAAAGATGCTGGGGGAGATATGGAGAGTATAGAAAACAGTTTACTGGGTATGAGTCGATAATAAAAATTTTATCGATACTGATATGGAAACCCAATTTTCGGAGGATACCGATAATTTTCCATATATTTTAATTTTAAAATTATGATGGTTATGCACAATGCTTATTGCACAATGTATAATAACACAGGAAGGTTAAATATTAGATAACCTTTTTACCTGAGATGATAAGGTTATTATTCATCACATATTAGCTACTGGTTGTCAAAGGCACTTGTCGATACTCTGTGTGTACTCACCTATTTATGGTCGCAGGGGTCGATTCACAGCTTCTGTCCCCGTGTGTGTACTAACCTAGTTGTGGTTGTAGGGGCCGATTTACAGCTCTTGGCCCCGCCTCTTTACTGGTCGCTACTAGGTCACGCTCCTTGCTCAATGAGCTTTATTATACCTCTTCTTAAAGCTATGTATGGATCCTGCCTCCACTACATCACTCCCCAGACTTTTCCATTTGCTGACAACTCTGTGACTGAAGAAATACTTCCTAACATCCCTGTGATTCATCCGAGTCTTCAGCTTCAAACTGTGACCCCTTGCTGCTGTCTCATTTCTCGAACATCCTGTCTCTGTCCACCTTGTCGATTCCTCTCAGTGTTTTATGTCGCCATATCCTCTCTATCTCTCCTGTCCTCCAGTGTCGTCAGGTCGATTTCTCTTTACCTCTCCTCATAGGACATTCCCCTTACCTCCGGGACTAGTCTCGCTGCAAACCTTTGCACTTTCTCTAATTTTCTTACGTGCTTGGCTAGGTACGGGTTCCAAAATGGTGCTGCATACTCCATACTGACATACACGGTGTACAGGGTCCAGAACGATTCCTTACTGATATGTCGGAATGCTATTCTTAGGTTTGCTAGGCGCCCATATGCTGCAACAATTATTTGGTCGATGTGCGCCTCAGGAGATGTGCTCGGCATTATACATACCCCAAGATCCTTTTCCATGAGTGAGGTTCGTAGTCTCTGGCCCCCATAGACTGTACTCCGTCTGTGGTCTTCTTTGTCCTTCCCCACTCTTCATGACTGCTCTTAGTGGGGTTGAACTCCAGGAGCCAGTTTCTGGACCAGGCCTGCAGCCTCTCCTCATCACTTTGTAGTCCTGCGTGGTCCTTTGATTGAATTCTCATTAACTTCACATCGTCTGCAAACAGGGACACTTCTGAGTCTATTCCTTCTGTTGTGTCGTTCGCATATACCAGAAACAGCACCGGTCCTAGGAATGGCCCCTGTTGTACCCCGCTTATCAAAGGTGCCCACTCTGGCACCTCGTCGTTGCATACCATGACTCGCCGCTGCCTTCCTGTCAGGTATTCTCTGGTCCATGGCAGTGCCTTCCCTGTTAAACATACCTGGTCCTCCAGCTTTTACACTAATCTCTTGCATGCAACTGTGTCAAAAGCTTTCTTACATTCCAAGAAAATGCATTCTACCCACCCCTCCCTCACCTGACTTACTGCTGTCACTTTGTCATAGAACTCCAGTAGGTTTGTGACACAGGATTTTCCGTCCCTGAATCCATGCCACAATCCATACCACTCTTCTCATGATAATCTTCTCCATGACTATGCATGTCAGTGATAATGGTCAGTAGTTTAGTGTTGTGTGTCTGTCTCCTTTCTTAAGAATTGAAACTACATTTGCCATCTTCTATACCTCAGATAGTTGCCCAGTTTCATTGAATGTGTTGAAGATTGTTGTTAGTGGCACACACAGAGTCTCTGCTCCCTCTCTAAGGACCCACGGAGAGATGTCTGGTCCCACCGCTTTTGAGGTATCTAGTTCAGTTAGCAGCGTCTTCACCTCCTCCTCGGTTGTATTTCGTCCAGAATTTGTTGGAGTATCCCTTGATGTGTACCTCACTATTCTGATTTCCCAGATTCCTTTCTGTCTCCACTGTAAATACTTCTTTAAATCTCATGCTGAGTTCCTCACATTCTTCCTTGTCGTTTCTTGTGAGCTCCTCACCTTCCTTCCTCAACTTGATTACTAGGTCCTTGACTTTTGTTTTCCTCCTGATTTGGCTATACAACAGCTTCTAGTCAGACTTGACTTTCAATGCTATGTCGTTTTCGTACTGTTGCTGGGCCTCCCTCATCTGTGTATACTTGCTTCTGCCTCTTCCATTAATTTCTTTATTTTCCTGGGTCCTTTGTCTTCTGTACTTTTTCCATTCTCTAGCATACTTAGCTTTTTCGTCCCTGCTCCTTTGGGTGAACCAAACCAAGGGCTCGTTCACGTCATCCCATTATTTCTGTTGCCCTTGTGTGTACGTGTGTGTACTCACCTAGTTGTACTCACCTAGTTGAGGTTGCAGGGGTCGAGTCCTAGCTCCTGGCCCCGCTTCTTTACTGGTCACTACTAGGTCACTTTTCCTGAACCGTCAGCTTTATCATATCTCTGCTTAAAGTTATGTATGGATCCTACCTCCACTACATCGCTTCCCAAACTATTCCACTTCCTGACTACTCTGTGGCTGAAGAAATACTCCCTAACATCCCTGTGATTCATCTGTGTTTTCAACTTCCAACTGTGTCCCCTTGTTGATGTGTCCCATCTCTGGAACATCCTGTCTTTGTCCACCTTGTCAATTCCTCTAAGTATTTTGTATGTCGTTATCATGTTACCCCTATCTCTCCTGTCCTCCAGTGTCGTCAGGTCGATTTCCCTTAACCTCTCCTCGAAGGACATACCCCTTAGCTCTGGGACTAGTCTTGTTGCAAACCTTTGCACTTTCTCTAGTTTCTTTACGTGCTTGGCTAGGTGTGGGTTCCAAACTGGTGCCGCATATTCCAACATGGGCGTCTAACGTACACGGTGTACAGGGTCCTGAACGATTCCTTATAAAAATGTCGGAATGCTGTTCTGAGGTTTGCTAGGCGCCCATATGCTGCAGCAGTTATTTGGTTGATGTGCGCTTCAGGAGATGTGCCTGGTGTTATACTCACACCAAGATCTTTTTCCTTGAGTGAGGTTTGTAGTCTCTGGACCCCTAGAATGTACTCCGTCTGCGGTCTTCTTTGCCCTTCCCCAATCTTCATGACTTTGCACCTGGTGGGGTTGAACCCCAGGAGCCAATTGTTGGACCAGGTCTGCAGCCTGTCCAGATCCCTTTGTAGTTCTGCCTGGTCTTCGATCAAATGAATTCTTCTCATCAACTTCACGTCGTCTGCAAACAGGGACACTTTGGAGTGTATTCCTTCCGACATGTCGTTCACAAATACCAGAAACAGCACTGGTCCTAGAACTGACCCCTGTGGGACCCCGCTGGTCACAGGTGCCCACTCGGTGTTATGGTCACCCCAAGGTCTTTCTCCCTGAGTGAGGTCTGTAGTCTTTGTCCACCTAGCCTATACTCTGTCTGCGGTCTTCTTTGCCCCTCCCCAATCTTCATGACTTTGCATTTGGCTGGATTGAATTCGAGAAGCCAGTTACTGGACCACATGTCCAGCCTGTCCAGGTCTCTTTGCAGTCCTTCCTCATCCTCATCCGATTTAATTCTTCTCATCAACGTCACATCATCTGCGAATAGGGACACTTCAGAGTCTATTCCTTCCATCATGTCGTTCACATATATAAAAAGTAGCACTGGTCCTAGAACTGACCCCTGTGGAACCCCGCTCGTCACAGGCGCCCACTGTGATACCTCTTCACGTACCATGACTCGTTGCTGCCTCCCTGTCAGGTATTCCCTGATCCATTGCAGTGCCCTCCCTGTTACATGCGCCTGATCCTTCAGCTTCTGCACTAATCTCTTGTGGGGAACTGTGTCAAAGGCCTTCCTGCAGTCTAGGAAAACGCAATCTACCCACCCCTCTCTCTCGTGGCTTACTTCTGTTACCTTGTCATAAAACTCCAGGAGGTTTGTGATACAAGATTTGCCTTCCATGAACCCATGCTGGTTTTCATTTATAATCTTGTTCCTTTCCAGGTGTTCGACCACTCTCCTCCTGATAATCTTCTCCATGACTTTGCACACAACACAGGTCTGTAGTTTAGCGCCTCGTTTCTGTTTCCTTTCTTAAATATGTGTGTGTGTGTGTGTGTGTGTGTGTGTGTGTGTGTGTGTGTGTGTGTGTGTGTGTGTGTGTGTGTGTGTGGGTGTGTGTGTGCGAGCGCGCATGTGTGTGTGCGCATGTGTGTGTCTGTGTGTAAGTGTATGAGTAAGTCTCACAGTCGTGCGGTAGAGTGTTAATGTGGATATTCTTAAACACATATATAATATTAATGTTTTTATAAACATTGGCTAGTATCAGCCATTTTTTAACCAATGCCGTGAAAATGGCCTATTCGTGCTGGTATCATTGCCTCGGCACATCCCTACATTTTGCATACGACACCAACATCGTTTTGCCCACAAAGAAGTCTTAATAAAGCCTCTTGCGTGGGGGAAACATTGTCGCTATTAAAGATATCACTTGCATCTATTGTCAGTGATATTTATATATCATTCTTGCTCCATCTAGCTATGAGTCACCTGGTTCTCTCTAAGCACCTTAATCACCTGTGATAATTAAAAATAAGGAGTTAAAAAAAAAAACAGAAGAAAACCTGAAGTGGTTATTCCAGTAATGAGAAAAACTTGGCAACAAAGCATTCCATCAGCACAAATTTAATTAGATTTAAAGGAACAGTCTTGTACGTTTCTCCTTACTCTATTTCACTCATTCCATTACTCCCATTTCTCCTTCCCCTCTTACTATTACTGCTGCTACTCCTCTTTTATTACTGCCTCTGCTTCTTCTTCCCTTCTGACTATTATTGCTGCTACTCCTCTTTTACTATTGCCTGTACTTCTCCTCCCTTTCCCTTGTTACCCCGACTACTAGTTTTCTCTTATTTATGATTCTCCTTCTCTTACTATTGCTTCTGTATTACGTCTGCTTCTCCGTATTTGCATTATTGCTGTTTCTCTTTAATATTTTCTTTCTACCTCTTCCTCCGAAGATCGATGTACAGCCTTCTTGGTTATCCTTATCATAACAGGTACATGAAGGATTTTTTTTTAATGAAATTTAGGCAGTGTGTGTTTAAACTCTGCACTAAATCACTTACTTCCTGGGTAAGTGTGATACTTCCCAACTCTCCATAAGTTTCTGGGGAAGTGTGATACTTCTCAACTCTCCATAAGTTTCTGGTTAAGTGTGATACTTCCCAACTCTCCATAAGTTTCTGGGTAAGTGTGATACTTCCCAACTCTCCATAAGTTTCTGGGTAAGTGTGATACTTCCCAACTCTCCATAAGTTTCTGGGTAAGTGTGATACTTCCCAACTCTCCATAAGTTACAGTGCTGAAACACCCATGGTATACAGTATGATGTACTCTGTTATGCTCGTATGTGATAGTTAAATTGTATGTTATATACACACAAAAACGTTCTCACTCACAGTCTTAAAACCTAGCTCTTTTAATTTAAGTGTGGCAAGAAGGTTGCTTAGCAACCTCCCTCGTCATTCATGTATGCTTGAATATTTTTCCAATATGAGGGCTTTTACAAGTACGTTTATAGTAATGATCACCTTTGCATTTTTCCACGTTTCCGAGGACTGTCTATATGTCAGTTTTGAGTCAGCAGTGTTTTATTATCTATTAAACAATGCTAATGAAGAATTAAAAGACATAATACTGTGAGTAGAGACTCCAATAACTCGCACATAGAGACTGAAACTTACTATGTTGCTTTTGTTTGACTTGAAACATTAACTAGTCACACTAATGACTATTTAATGTTTCAAGTTAGTCCGAAACGTAGTCATAAGTTTCAGCCTCCTATGCGCGAGTTATTTGTGAAAGCATTGATAATTTTTGGCTGAAGATCCCAACTCCGACAATGTGTGTGTGAAGGCTTACTCAGCCCTGTAATAACTTCAGACAGTATTACCAAGGCTGGCTCCTCCTCAGGAAAATTAATGAATAGAAAAAGAAATAATAACAGACAAACATAACCACTTTATTATATAGAAAATATAAAATATAAAACACTTAAATATGAAATATTAATCCTACATTAAAGAAAATGAAAAATGAAAAATATAAATGATAACTGAATTCAACGCTAATATAAAACTTGGGTGTCTGGTGTTGGTGACACTGCGTGTTGTTGAAATCGTAGCCGTTGCTGATGATGGGGGGGGATCGCAGGTGTTGGTTACAACCCACCGGTTCGTTCTTCACAGTATAGCCGTGAATATTCTATCCCGATGACAGGAAAGCAGGTTCTTCACCGCTGCAATGATGAGGGGTTACGTCCTGCAATTTCATACAGGTGCACAGGTAATTAAATCCAAAAAGGGGAAGTCTCAGGACGTTAGTCCATCTCCATCAGTTCTACTCGTTGATTGGCAGGTGACCCTCTCTGTCATCCAAGCTGGAAAGATAGACAGGTTACCCACTGCTTAAGAAATCATTCTCCATGATAAGTACAATACCTAAAATATGTGGCGATTATTACAACAGTCAACTTAGAGCAAGACTGAAAGGACTAAGTTTATTATTGGTCAAAAGTGAAGCTTTCAACCAATAAATCCACTAGAATACAAGGCAGGCATGTACTTACAGTAGTGCTGGGAGCTGTGAGTCTAGTGATTACTGTTTGGACCGGAGCCCCACACGTCACCTTTCGGGGGGGGGGAAGAAGGAGGGGAAGGGATAGCGGGAGCTAGACTGACCCTACCTTAACAAGCAGCCGGCAGTCAAACTATCACTTTCGGGGTGGGGGAAAAAAGGTGGGAATAGCGGGAGCTTGACTTACCCTACCTTAACAAGTAGCCGGCAATGAAACTCTTGTTACTATATACTCCCTCACTACTCCTATCTATTGAACTTTTCCCTCACAGTGCATTTCTAAATTAGTACAGCTGATGTTATTATTGTTGATCACTAATAACAATGATACATATATTTTAGATGTTGCAAGGGATCAAACCGGAGTTATTTAACCAGCCTCCAGGACAGCTAGGCAAACTTCATGCCTTAGTCCAATGTGCCACCATATATACTTCTTTCTTCTCCCGTCCGTAACACTAATGTCACCAGCAGAACGCACATTAATGCATCCACAGAACAAAGTAGCTTTAAGCAAATAAAACTTTGACTAGCCGGGGATTGAAGAATGGCTATATATATATATATATATATATATATATATATATATATATATATATATATATATATATATATATATGTTGCAAACTTTTGCACACACTAATTTCTTGACATGTTAGACCATGTGTGGATTCAGTAGCGCTGTTGTATACTCCAATATAGGTCTGGTGTACACAGTGTATAGTGTATTGAATGACTCCTTAGGTGTCGAAACGTTTTTCTTTGGACTGTCAAGTGCCCATATGCTGCAGCAGTTATTTGGTTGATGTGCGCCTCAGAAGATATGCTCGGTTTGATACTCACCGCAAGATCTTTTTCCCTGAGTTAGTTTTTCAGTGCTTGACCCCTAGCATGTACTCCGTCTGCAGTCTGTTTTGAGCTTCCCAAATCTTCATAACTTTGCACTTAGCGGTGTTAAACTCTAGGAGCCATTTATTGGACTAGGTTTCTAGCCAGTCCAGATCCCTTTGTAGTCCTACCTGATCCTCATCCACTTGAATTCTCCGTATTAGCTTCACATCGTCTGTAAACAAGGACACCTCTGAATATATCCCTTCTGTCATATTCAAATATACCAGAAACAGCACCGGCCCTCGGACTGACCCTTGTGGAACCCGCAAGTCATAGGTGCCAAATCTGATACCTCGTCACGTACCATCACTTGTTTCCTTCCTGTTAATCTCTGATCCATTGCAGTGCCTTTCCTATTATTCCTGCCTGCTGCTCTAGCTTTTGCACTAATCTCTTGTGAAGAACTGTGTCGAAAACCTTCTTACAAGTCCAAGAAAATGCTGTGTACCTACCCCTCAGTCTCTCTCCTGTCTTATATCTGTTACTCTGTCGTAAAACTCCGGTAGGTTTGTGACACAAGATTTCCCGTCTCTGAAACTGTGCTGATATTAATGTATAAGATCATTCTTTTCTAGGAGCTCCACCACTCTTATCTTGATAATCTTCATGATTTTACATACTATATATGTCAGTGACTATGTGTTGAAGATTGTTGTTGGTGGTACACACAGTGCCTTTGCTCCTTCTCTCAAGACCCATGGAGAGATGTTGTCTGGGCCCACCGCCTTTGAGGTATCTGGTTCACTTAGCAATCTCTTCACTTCCTCTTCGGTTGTGTGCAGTGTGTCGAACACCTGTTGGTGTAAGCTACCATCCCTGTTTGCTGGAAGCCTTTGTCTCCACTGAAAATATCTCCGTAAATTTTGTGTTGAGCTCCTCACATACTTCTTAGTCATTTCTTGTGATCTCCCCTCCTTCCTTCCTTCCTCAGCCTGATTACCTGGTCCTTGACTGTTTTCCTCCTGATGTATCTGTACAACAGCTTTGGGTCAGATTTGGCTTTCAATACTATGTCATTCTCGTATTACCACTGGGCCTCCCTCCTTATTCATGCATATTAGTTTCTGGCTCTTCGGCTCACCTCCTTATTTTCCTGAGTCCTTTGTCTTCTATACTTTTTCCATGTTCTAATGCACTCAGCTTTGGTTTTTCTACACCTTCGGGTGAACCAAGGGCACATTCTGGTCTTTCCATTGTTTTTCTTGCCATTGTGTGCAAACTTCTCTGCCCTCCTAAATTTTGTGGTTACTTGTTCCATTATTTCATTCGCTGTCCTTCCGTTCAGTTCTCTTCCCCACTGTACCTCATGCAGGAATTGTCTCATGTCCGTGTAGTCCCTCTTTTGCAGTTTGTCTTCTCCTGTCCTTCTCGTGTGGCATGTCAAGTTATCAAATTAATGAAAATAAGATACCAGATATACTAATCAAATTTCCTAAATTTGTTTGTAACAGATTAGTGAACTGTAGATATAAATCCAAATGTACACTTGTTAATCCTTTGGGGCCTAGTTCCTAGGCCTTTTGTTTATCAATATACTCTTACGCTACCGTCCACAGGATGAATATGGGGTGCACAATATACTAGCCACTTCGGTGGCAAAATCTAACCTTCACTCTCCAATGAACTACTAAAGGTGCGAACTACTAAAGGTGAATAAGAGGTCAAGCCTTGCTGGTAGTGTCCCTAACATGTTGATGAATGAGGTTTTCCAGTACCGCCTCCACGTTTCTGGTCCCCCATGTGGCTCCTAGTCAATCGCCTTGTGATTGAAATCCTCCACAACTAGTAACCTTGTACTACCCATATGGGCCCTCAGCTAGTGTCTACCATTGTTCCGTTGTTTTCGTCGTACTTTTGGCGTCTCACGTCCTTCCCGTGCTGCTCGTGCGTGCGTGCGTGTGTGTGTGTGTGTGTGTGTGTGTGTGTGTGTGTGTGTGTGTGTGTGTGTGTGTGTGTATGTGTATGTGTGTGCAATGTATGCATATACATGTATGTATGATATAATAGACTATCAGAAGCAATTGAGAACTATTTCGTCAACTGAGATTACGATGTTGATTCTGCTTTAGGGTCATCTATAAAGAAATAATAACCACGTTAAGGTAAGATATTCTTCTGCTGTTTAAATTCGTCCACATCATTTTAGTTCCCTATGTATCATTTGATAACCTTTCCATAGCATATGAACTGCTGATAGGTACATCCTGGGCAGTTATTTGCAAGTTACTCAACACATCCTGGTAAATGTGAAGTACATACTGGCTAACCGGAGTCACAGATTATGTTTTCCCACTTGTTTATGACACGAGGCTGGTTCTCACCCTACCCTCCAGCTGGTTCTCACCCTACCCTCCAGCTGGTTCTCACCCTACCCTCCAGCTGGTTCTCACCCTACCCTCCAGCTGGTTCTCACCCTACCCTCCAGCTGGTTCTCACCCTACCCTCCAGTTGGTTCTCACCCTACCCTAGTTGGTTCTCCTCCAGCTGGTTCTCACCCTACCCTCCAGCTGGTTCTCACCCTACCCTCCAGCTGGTTCTCACCCTACCCTCCAGCTGGTTCTCACCCTACCCTCCAGCTGGTTCTCACCCTACCCTCCAGCTGGTTCTCACCCTACCCTCCAACTGGTTCTCACCCTACCCTCCAGCTGGTTCTCACCCTACCCTCCAGCTGGTTCTCACCCTACCCTCCAGCTGGTTCTCACCCTACCCTCCAGCTGGTTCTCACCCTACCCTCCAGCTGGTTCTCACCCTACCCTCCAGCTGGTGCAGGTCACACACCACTCCTCATCGTTACATAAACTGCTCACGTAACATATGACGTCAGTCAATACTCTCTGAATATCATACACTTTTTTTTCTTTTTATATCCATCCTGAGATCATTGCCCGTCATTGCTCTCTCTCTCTCTCTCTCTCTCTCTCTCTCTTTCTCTCTCTCTCTCTCTCACCCTTGTTTTTCACTCTCCTCACTCTCGTTTTCTCTCCTCCCTCTTTATCATTGTTCCTCGTCTCACACTCACCCAGCATAACGGCCACACAACATGTTCTCCTGTTTCGTGTATAACATTCACAAGAAACATGAAGTACATTAGTCAGCACTGTGTATGTTACCCATTGCTACTGAAACCTATCATAAAGGCTCTTGATCCATGAAACTGGAGCTACCCTTGTATATTTTGTACATGTACTTGTAGAAATAAAAATATTATTATTATTATTATTATTATTATTATTATTATTTGAAACAAATCTGACTACCTCCCATTCTCCAGGTGCTGAATGGACCCTACAGGCTTAGAGCTTCCTTATAAATAAAAGTGATATCTAATAAATCAGAGAACGGGTGGGGTTTGAATCCATGACGAGTGAGTCGTCAAACCCCAGGTGGGATTTATCTGTTTGCATTTGTGTTCAGAGTGGTGGCTCATGCTAACGTTCCTATACATATACCTAGTTGGATGAATCTTATTGTGGCCAGCTGGCCCAGTGGTTTACGCACTGGCCTCACTCACCATGGGTTCAATTTCTACTGGCTGCGTTGTTTGCTTGCAATCGCATTGTTATGATGTCATGACTCATATCAAACAGGGAAGAGGTTATAAATGAGAGAAGGAGAGAGAAGGAGAGAGAGGAAGAGAGAGAGAGAGAGAGAGAGAGAGAGAGAGAGAGAGAGAGAGAGAGAGAGAGAGAGGAAGAGAGAGAGGGGGAGAGAGAGAGAGAGAGAGAGAGAGAGAGAGAGAGAGAGAGAGAGAGAGAGAGAGAGAGAGAGAGAGAGAGAGAGAGAGAGAGAGAGAGAGAGAGAGAGAGAGAGAGAGAGAGAGAGAGAGAGAGAGAGAGAGAGAGAGAGAGAGAGAGAGAGAGAGAGAGAGAGAGGGAGTGTGTTGACATAATTGCGCTACTTGCTTACCAGAAGAAACAGACTTGTGGTACAATCTTCCGCTAGTAAGTGAAGATGGTGGGAATAGACGATCATGTAGGAAGCCTGTGGCTGCGAGAGAAAAAGAAAAACACGGAATGTGTGGTGTTCGAGCCCATGGCGAGGGAGTCATAAAACTCCAGACCAGTGTGTAAGCCACTGGTCTGGAGTGACTTACACACTGGTCTGGAGTGACTTACACACTGGTCTGGAGTGACTTACACACTGGTCTGGAGTGACTTACACACTGGTCTGGAGTGACTTACACACTGGTCTGGAGTGACTTACACACTGGTCTGGAGTGATTTACGCACTGGCATTAAATTTTAGGACTCACTCGCCATACGTTCAAACACCACCCGTTCCCTAGTTTGTTTGCACTCGTGCTATTACGATTGCGTGAGAAATGTGTGTCTGCTTCGCGCTTACCGGAAGTGCGATCGAGCCTCAGACAATCATTGCACTGAACGACCCAATATGGATTTAGCTCTTTTTATAATAATAATAATAATAATAATAATAATAATAATAATAATAATAATAATAATAATAATAATAATACAGGAAGATGAGAAGAAACTCAAAAAAAAAAAACTTTAGTTTCAGTTGGGACTGTGTGGAGTGTGAACCTCAGGAGATATATGAGGAAGTACAGTAGTTTCAGGAAGTTCAGAGAGGCGTCAGAAAAAAAATATATACATAATAAAAGGTACTGCACATATGAAATATTTTCCCTAAAAGATGCATTGTATTTATGTTAAAACGTTGAGCTCATAGGTAACCTCTGAAGATCCGGAGGAAGGGAAGTGGGCCGGGTAGGAGAGGAGGGGACCTGGGGTCTGTAAGTGCAAAAAAAGGGTAAAAATAACTAGGTTAGGGAGATCACAACAGATAATTTATAACTACGTAAGACTGAAGAACACGAGACTGAGCTCAGTGAGTTGCCTTACAAAAAGATAACTCATTAGTGAAGTGGATCACTGTAATGGGAGATCACTCAGCGCTCGTGGCAATAAAAAATTATAAAATACGCATGTAAACGCTCAACCTTAAATTATTTAATAGCAACATAAACTACTAGCCCGGATAATGCATAAAAAATAAACTTTTTCACAATAACAATAACAAGCATCAGTTAAAAAGCCACATTAAATTGTTATTGCTGATATTGTCACTGCCTGATGTCCCTTCAGGCACTCCAGTCACTAGAAAAACAACAGTGTAAGTATAAATGCTCTAAGGTATGGTGATAAGAGCTAAAGTGAGTTGCACAATCAGCTACGTGCAACAAGTCACACAGAGAGGGGCAGGAGCATCTATAAACAGGTGACTGTGATTGAAATATGCTTATCTGATCTTCAAGGAAGTTGACTTGAGAAAAAGTATTGTGATACCTACAGTATGTAAGTTAAGATATTCATGCACAGTTCAAGACATTTATTTAGGAACCGGTTTGCCTGCTTCAGTCCTATTAATTAGGACTCAAGAGTCCATTAGCGAGAAATGCGTCCTGGATAAATGTCCTGAGCTGCACATAAGTGTCTTCATCAACATGATAGAGAATTGTGTCAGTGATGATTCCTGTTGAAAAGGTTAAACATCCACATCCTGTTGGGTCATTTATAACTTTTGCCAAGTCTGTTGGTCTGACAAGATCCGCCACTTTTCAAGGAAATATCTATGTCTGTGGACCATGAAGTGACTGTGTGGCAGATGTCTGCTATAGAGAAAGCTGGAAAGAGTAGCCCTTACTTCATTATTATGAACCCGTAGGGTTTGGCTCTTCCCCCATGATTATAATATCTAGGCTCAGTTCAGGGGACTGAAGCACACATCCAATTCCCTAGCATCAAGGAACCTCCCTTGAGAGGAACGCCTTCACTTCAGCATTTGCCAATTCATTTTCCTAGACCCGACATAACTTAGGCGTCAACAGAATTACAAGTCCATGTTCCGGGCATTGGGAGAAATTAGTTAGATACTATAACAAAGAATTTTGGCATAGAAAACTTAGGCAAAAGAGAAACATGTCACTCACACGCAAAAAGGTAGTTATATATTAAAATAACCGATACAGTAATTAATTATGCATCCTTGGACACAATTCTGACGGCATAGGTGGGAATAATTTATGTAAAAAGAGGCAGGTCAGAGGAAGTACACGACTGATTTAATAAACTTCAGAAAATGAAAGGCAAAAAACAGATTACGTTAGCCAAAAGCCGTAGTACGACACCGTACTCTACTCTCATGTTCCTCAAGAAAGGTTCCTTGATGCTGGTGCATATATATATATACATACATCTAGGTTTTTCTCTTTTTTTCTAAATAGCTCTTGTTCTTTTTTATTTCTTCTATTGTCCCATGGGGAAGTGGAAAAGAATCTTTCCCTCCGTAAGCCATGCGTGTCGTATGAAAGTAACATTTATGAAGGGATTCAGGGGCAGGCCGAAGACTTGAGTCCTGGTAGATGGGAAGTACAGTGCCTGCACTCTGAAGGAGGGAGTGTTAATGTTGCAGTTTAAAAACTGATTGAGTGTAATAGCACCGATATGATGTAGGGCTTAGTTTGTTGGATTATGTATTGGTAGATAAAAGACTGGCAAGAGGTGTGATAATAAAAAAAAAAAAAAAATAATAATAATAATAATAATAATAATAATAATAATAATAATCTATTCTAACGATAGCTTTAAAAATTATTTTTTAATCTGTGAGACAGAGGATTGGATTACTTTTGCACCTTTGGAATATTTTCATTGTCGATGTTTAGAATCATGTTTGTAAATTAGACGCATGTCCAACACTTGGGTATCTTTAATGAGGAAGCGTTTCGCCACACAGTGACTTCCTCAGTCCATACAAAGGAGAATGGTGAAGAACAGGAGGAGTTTGAGGTAATCAGTCCCTCAGCCTAGAGTCGATGTGGTCAGTCCATCCATTTTGAATAGAATACAGCATGTGTGTGTAGAAGTAGCTTATATACCATAGGCAGGAGAGGTGCAGCAGTCGGAGGTGGTATCACATTTATCCAGTGTGGAAGTAGGTCATGTCCAAGGGTTAGGCAAGTGAAGAATTCCCTGTATTATCAACCTGTTAGTTCTCCGAACCATTCATCTACATTCCTGTCTGACACATCATCATCTTGGGATCTTAATACAGGCAATTCTTCACTTGCCTAACCCTTGGGCACGACCTACTTCCACATTGGACAAATGTGACACCACCTACGACTGCTGCACCTCTGCTGCTTACGGTATATAAGCTACTCCTCCACACATATGCTGTATTCTATCCAAAACTGATGGATTGCCCACATCGACTCAATTCTGAGGGACTGATTATCTCAAACTTCTCCTGTTCTTCACCATTCTCCTTTGTATGGACTGATGAAGCCACTGTGTGGCGAAACGTTTCCTCATTAAAGATACCCAAGAGTTGCACATGTGTCTAATTTATCAACTTGTCGGTTCTCTGAACCATTCATCTACAGAATCATGTTTACTTCAATTGGATAACAGCGTTAGACTAAATGCAGTGTTAAATTTGTGAGCAAGAGAAGGCAATAATAAGTTAATTATGAGAGATAGATCCTCAAAGAAATATCACCTGACATGGGTGGCACTATGGCAAGGAAGGGATCAGCTAGAAAAAGCGGTTGTGGAAACAAGGGAAGGTGGGGTATCCGATGGTGCCATAGCGGGTCATGGTTGCCAGTGATTGTGCTGGCTTACTGTTGTGGATTCTGTGGTATGAATGTATGTTTCTGAATGACGTTACTATCCAGCGGCCAGCAGTCACTAGGTCGAGGTCAGCAAGGATATTACAGAAGAAATCAGATATCGACCATACATAATACCCAAGTCAATTGCGGTCAAATTCACTTTAACTTTAACATTAAAATACAATGATAAAAAGGTTGTTTGGGAAATTGTTACGAACCTACAAGATCAAATGAATATGTATGAATAGCATTTTAACAGAGTAATATAATCCTAGTATCGTGGCGTGAAATAAAACGTGAAAAAAATAAACTTTTAGAATGACGAGAAATATCTGAATATAGCAAAATAAAAATGACGTACACGACAAGGGAGGCAGCGTCATGCTTTTTGTCGAGAGAATACATACTGTTATGATGCCTGAAGATAAAATCTTGCAGGATTCCCTTTTCCTTGCAATAAATAAAACAGGATAATTTGAAATTGTATTTTGATTAGCTAAATAATGTAAGGAATTATAATATTTTGTACTATATTATTAAATATATTAATCATAATAATTAATACTTGGAGAATCGGATTTAAATATAGATTTAAGCTACGTAACAATGTAACCATAAAGCTGAAACCAAATGAGCATCATCTCGGGATTCCTCAAAGCTTTAATGCAGGTAACTCACGCAGCACATGTGTAAACTGTTTGTCTCACACCAAAAACCTCTGAATAAACTGTAATTTGCTTAGATCTTTAATCCAGTCATGATAGATGCTGTTCTTAACGCTATTCATCTTTATGTCTCTTCATATAATCACATTACAGCAATGGCTCAAAATATTTCACGAAATAAAACACAATCAACTACTGTCCTGCTCTGTCATTAAGGAAATTACTGATGAGTTATCCATCTGGTTCCCTGACGATGACTCTCTGGCTGGTGCAAGAGTCTCTGCTACAGGACACGCTAAATCACAAACCAAAGAGAGAAACTTAGTTTCCATGTGTAAACTGGTGTGCACCAGCAAACTCACTGCTGAGAAAGTCATGAACCCTGGAGCTTCCCTTAGGTCTAACGTCATCGATGACATTCTACGAAAAATCATCCACTTTATGATAGAAATCAGGATCTATTTCCTCATTTGATGTCTATCCTTCCCTAAGCTGTCCGACTTTTCTTTTCTCACTTCTCCCCATCCACAGTGCTTATGAATTCTTATCACACTTCACAGTGTAAACACAAAATGCGAGTGACTGAAGGCACGTTCACTGGCACATGGAAGCACAATACACACAGATCTACAAACACATGTACACAAAGGATGGAACTCTGGAAAACCTAATACAGTAATGACATAAATAAACCTCATTACTAGAAATTTAATAAAAATAGAAAGCATCATTACCTTTTGCTTTTTGCCCTTCTTTCTGCCTGCGTCCGTCTCCTGCTTAGAAGTGGCGCCTTCTTCCTCCTCACTTTTCTCCCTCCTACTGTCTGCTTGCTGCTGCTGCTGTTCGATAATCTGCTTAAGTTCGTCGTTCTCCAGAGCCATCAGTGCGCATGCTCGGAAGATAAACTCGTAGAGAGCACTGTCAGGACAAGTGGGATCGTCCTGCCGTTCTCCTTCGATAAGGTCATCTTCGCTCTCAGAGCTGTGGTAAACCGCAGCTGCCATGTCATCATGACTCTCCACACTACTGCTGGAGGCCTGCAGAGTGAGGCTGGCTGAGGCTCCACCACTGTCGAGGCGGACAGCGAGGTCTTCGGCTGCCAGGTAGCCTGGAGCCTGGCTACCGCGGACTCGCTCATTGCTAGACATCTTAGACGAGTCCGACTTCACTTGGCCTTCATCGGAAGACTTCACTTTGTAGCTCGATCGTAAACTACGACGCAGAGATTTGCGGAGAGACATTATTAGGAATAATTTTGTTACCTTTCCACTAGAAACTTAAATGTCTTTGATGTTGTTCCTAAGTTTGTATGAAGTTCTAAATATAGTCATCCACTGCCTCCGCTCTATTAATACAAGTCTAATGTTAGCTGTAATATTTATTTATCTGTTATAACGAAATTCCTCAAATGAATTTCTTGGTTCCTAAACATTTTCAAGCGAAATAATTAAAGTTACATAGCCAGTTGAACTCTATGACAAGTGTATTTTTTCATGGTGCTAATAATATATTAGTCTAAATTTACATCTGGCGGTGCTTTTGTACAAGACTTACTTTAAGAAGACAGCTCATCTTGAGATCTAAGAACCATTGCTGGCATTAACCTTTCACTCTACCCGGATATCCTCAAAGATTTACGTGAAGGCGTATATGAAAGCCATGTAAACACGATACGACCCAAAGATCTCCAGGCGACCTAACACGCCGTGCTCATAGTCTTAAAAGCTAAAATTAGGTACTCATTGTAAACTAAATTTAGATTATTTAAACAATGG
The DNA here is from genome assembly GCF_038502225.1 of Cherax quadricarinatus. Classification (NCBI taxonomy): domain Eukaryota; kingdom Metazoa; phylum Arthropoda; class Malacostraca; order Decapoda; family Parastacidae; genus Cherax; species Cherax quadricarinatus. Next base: position 32,606,969 of record NC_091307.1, read on the forward strand.
ATAACCCATCACCCAGAGAAAAACAGACAACTAAAGTTACAGATATGCTTTTATCGAATTTTTATTTTGCACCAAATCTAACCAAGCTACAATATTCTGTGATATAAAACTGCATAGTTAATCTAAACTGTTCATAAATTTTCATAACCTTTAACTGCTGTCCTTAGAGAGAACTGCCCTTCAAGTGACTCTAAAAATTAATGAATATAACTCAATTTATCTAACTCATTATATTCTTCCACTTTTATAAGATGCATTTCCCATGTCCGGTTTGCTATTCCACTTCCAGTTTCCTAACTGGAACTTTCTACCTTCACAGAAAAGGAGGCAGAATGAAAGTAAACCCACGAAAGGGCCACCGCAATTGAAACGGAATGGAAGAATACGAGGCTGTAGAAGAGTCATAGTATTTAGAGGTAATTGTAACCGGAATCAGATGCAAAATGAATAAAGAAGTAACTACGGAGGTAAGTCCTCCTTGTGAGAGAGAAAATTGAAGACTGGGAGAAAATTCTGGAAGATGAATGTCATTACTGAATGAGAAAACTGGAAAATCATTGTTCGCATCGCTTCCGGGCCGTGCGGACCTGCTGCGCAGAGGCTCCTGATTGAGTTGGCTTGTGCGCAGTTTACCTGTTTGAGCTGCTACCCCTGGCGTTAGCTGGTGAAAACTTTATTTTCCAACATGGCGCTGCATAGCAGCAGGCACATCAACACTGTCTGCGTTGAGTTGACCCGTGGGGCTGTCACGGGAGCCACGATGGATTTGTTACTACCGGCGATTATCCGTGATACCTACGGTATCGCAAATGAAGTGTGGTGTAGCACTTAATGGGACGACACGGATCTTCGTTAAATTGACGTCAGCAAATGTCTACGAAGCGGTGGTTGATAAGTATCAAGAGACCATTATAGCCGTCAATTCAGCTGTATCAGTACGTCTTCATGATGTATCTCGACATTACACATTGGTAAAAATCAGGAATGTGCCTTTTGAGGCGACTGATTTTGTTATAAAAGATGAACTACGTAATTATGGTATGGTTCATATGGCCTCTGCAGGTCGGTGGGCCGCTGGACCTTATGCTGGAATGTTGGAAGGAACATATTCAGTCAAAATGACCTTACGCCATCCCATACCATCCTATGTTATGTTGCAAGCATTTCGAACTCAAGTATATGTAACATATGCGGGGCAACATCGTACGTGTCGGCTGTGTGGGTCGTATGACCACATAGCGGCGCAGTGTGGTAAGCGTCGTGGGAATCTCCAACTATCGCAACAGCAACAATCAGAAGAGGTCGAGGAAGGTGAGGGACGAAAACAGTCTTATGCTAACCTGTCTCGACAACGGTCATCTTGGAGTGATGAGGTAGAAAAAGCACAGGAGAATGCTTTGGAGGATGCAATACAGCGAGGAGAATCACCGTCATTGGACATAAATAAAGTATTTGAAGAGACTCTGCCTACTATGGGGGAAGAGGATGTAGTGGCGTCTTTAGTGAAGGTGACTCAAGTCGTAATTTGCAGTTCAATCCCGATGGTTTAGCGAAGGCACTGGATGTTTTGTTAGACGAGTCGATCGTCAACCGTGTGGAGGATCCAGGTGTAATTTTGGGATCGGTTGAGCATCATGGTGAGGCGACAGATGGAAGCATTGAGTCTAGTGTGTCGCATGGTATGATGGTGAATGTAGCAGAAGTGGAGATGCATCACGATAGTACTAAAGAAAACCCAATGCAGGTGGAGGGTAGAACGCGAAAGCGAACTGCGACCCCATCGGACTCAGATGACGTGCTTACTCCTGCCCAAAGGCCAGGGAAAAAGTCTTGGGCGGAGGTACAGAGGAAAGGGAACAGTGAATTCACGAAACAAGAGTTTATCAAGGTGGTTCCCAAAAAAGGGGGGAGGGATAGAGGTGTTGTAAAATGTATAAGTGAAAAGTCTATACCTAGAACGAAAGGAAAATCCCATTAATTGACTTTAAGGTTTTGACAATAAATATTAACGGCTTGAGATCTGAGCGGAAGCGAAAGTGGTTTAATGAATTTTTGGTGCATCTAGATGTGGATGTGGTATTTCTCCAAGAACAACACAATTACAGAATTGGATATGAGTTAGAAATGGATGGTTACGATGTGTATATGGAATACGCGACGAGGTTAAAAGGGGACGTCGCCATTCTAGTAAAGGAAAATAGCCCGTTTGTAGTACGGCATAGTGAAAGGGGGAAGGGGAGAGTGATTAGGGTGGATGGTTTATGGGGTAGAGTACACGTAAGTTTTGTATGTGTATATGGGCCGGCCGAGGGAGATGTACGACTTAAAACTCATTTTGTACAAGATGTATTAGCATATTATCTACGTAGTTTACCAAATGTAGCAATAATAGGGGGCGACTGGAATTGTGTAATACGACGAAAAGATGTGGAGCCTCGAGGAGCGGGTTGTTGCTTGGGGCTCCTGGGAGATTTATTGACGAGTGTGGGTTTAATGGATGTGTGTGGGGAGGGGGGTGGCATGGTGGAGCATACTTTCATTAGACGAGATTATGCGGTGAGATTGGATAGAATGTACGTGTTTTGTGCAGTTACAGTGCGGAGAGTGAATGTGATAAATGTGTTATTTTCGGATCATAGAGGAGTTGTAATGGATGTAGATATTGAGGGTGTGCCTAGGAGGGGTCCATCATTTTGGAAATTGAATGTAAAGTTATTGTAGAGAGAGGAAAGTCGTTTGTCTTTTGGGCATATGTGGGAACGCCTAGTGGTTGAAGCACCTGGAGATGTGGCTTTGGTTAATTGGTGGGAATATTATATTAGTCAAGGGGTGAGATATAATCAGTTACAGTATGGTTTCCAACGATATTTAGAGGGGCAGTTGCGCGACTGCTATGTACAAGCGAATGCTAATTATCCTGTTATAGAAATTGAAAGAATTAAGGAGCAACTAAGAAATTTACAAAAGGAAAGGTTTGATGGGGAAAGGCTTAAGGGTGGAATCGAAGAGGTTTTGTGGGGAGATCGGCCGTCGGCGTGTGTGTTGAGGAATCAACACAGGCGTCGCAAGGCAATGGAGTTAATGGGGTTGAATGTTCAGGTAGGTATGCAGGGGTACAGAGTGAATCAGGTGTTGACGACGACGGAGGGTATGAGTGGGTATATTGATGCTTGGGTTAAATTGAAAATGCAAAGTGTTGGAATAAGTGAAATTGCATTGCAGTCAATCGGTAGGTTTGTGAGTTGTGAGCTGGAGGAGCATGATCGTTTGATGTTGGGAGGGCCGATAACGGAGTGTGAGACTTGGGAGGCTTTATCTGGGGCGCAATTAGGTAAGGTGCCAGGAATTGATGGGTTGCCCAGCGACTTTTATCTTCAAAATTGGAACGTTTTGAAGGGGTTTTTGGTACGTTTATTCAATATCATGAAGCGGGATGGGGCTTTAGGGGAACAACAAAGGTTGGCTGTGGTCGTCCTAGTTCCTAAAGGTGAGCCATTAACGGTTAAAGATTATCGTGCAATCTCGTTATTATGTGGGGACTATAAATTTTTTGGAAGGATCTTGGTTAACAGAATAAAAAAAGTCCTGGGCAAAGTGATTGACGAGGGACAATATGGGGTGCCGGGCAGGTCTATGTATGAAGGTCACGGTATGATTAGAAGTTTTATTGAAGAAAGAGTAAGATTGGGAGGGGGGGGGGTATTGGCTATAGATTGGGAGGCGGCATATGATAGTGTGGAACGGGAGACGTTATGGAAGATCATGAGATGGCAGGGGTTTGGGGCGGAAATTATATCATGGGCCAAATTAATGTATCAGGAGGCAACCTTGCGTGTGCAGGTGAATGGGAGGTTGGGAGATCGAATTCAGATGGGAAGGGGTTTGCGTCAAGGTTGTCCCCTTTCACAAATTTTTTTTGCTTGTTTTCAAGATCCCTTTTATAGAGGGATAAGGGTTTTATTGGAAGCAAATGGGATGGGTAACGTAAGGGGTGGGGGAGCGGGCATTGTTGGATATGTTGACGATACGACGATTTTGGTGAGAGAAAACATGGATTTGCTTCGGGTAGAAAAGTTAGTGAAAGTTTTTGAAAAGGCTTCTGGCATGACGATTAATACGGGGAAAACAAAGTATATGAATCTTGGAAAAGGGTCACGTGAGGAAGGAATGGTTGCTGAAAGGTGGGAAAGGGTGGACCAAATAAAGGTATGTGGGATCGTTTATGTAAGTGATATCAAGTTAGCACAACAAATAAATTCCGTGCGTATCGTTGATAGTGTTCTGAAGCGCCTCAGTGGTTTAAGAGCTGCTAATTTAAGTTTGCAACAAAGGGTGATTACAAAGAATGTGCTATTATATAGTAAACTATGGCATGTTACAGTAATATTTCCGATACTTCGTTGTGAGTTAAAAAGGTTACAAAAAAGTGTTTTTAGATCCATTTGGGGAACAGGGAGCGAATGGTTAAGTAGAGGGGTTGTCACACTCCCAGTTGGCCGTGGTGGGCTGGGCCTTATAGATGTCAAAAAGAGGATAATAAGTATGTATTTAAATCGTAGTTACAAGCGGGAGGGGGGCGAAAGAAGACGGACTTCATAAGATACATCAGGATATGCGACGGTGGTGGGGCGGGTAGGGAGCTCATGATAGGTGAGGCAATGTTACGGGTCTTCATAAACGTGAGGGATCCTTCACATATTAAATTGAGAAATCTTGATAGGGTAGATGGTATGGCTGTGGTAGCGGCGGTAGAAGGAGTTTATCCGATGTATGATTGGCGTAATATTTGGGGGCGTTTAAACAAATTGCGTTTAAAACCTAAAGTCAGAGAAGTTATGTATAGATTTTTACATGGAATCTTGCCGTCAGGAATGGTTTTATTCTATAAGAGAATACGAGAGGATGGGGGAATGCAAGGATTGTGGAGGATTGGCGACTATTTATCATACGGTGTATTTTTGCGATTGTATTGAACTCATAAGGGTTTGGATTGGTAAGGTTTTAAGGTTAGTGGGGGGAGGGAGTTTGCAGGTCTTGAGGGTTTTAAGTTTAGATATAACAGGGGTGAATAAAAGAGTCGAGAATGCGATTGGGTATATGATTACGGATTATATATATATGATGTGGGCTATGAGGGAGGCGGACGTGCGTGCAAGAATTAATGCGTTGGCAGCAACTTTTTATAGGACACAGTGTAGGAATTATGGGGTGTATGGAGGGAGATGGGAGAGAGATTTTAGTGAGGGTTATAGAAATTTCACATTAAGGGATTTATGGGATTTGCAAAGTGGGTAAGGGGATACAACGGGCTATTTTCCTAGAATGGGGAGTGAGCATGGAGAGTTGTTTTTATGGATATATAATTGAGTTTTGATATCTAGGGGCAATAGGGTTATTGCACCGAGGGTTTCAGGTACTACACAGTTATCATTTGGAAGTGTGTTGCACTACGATTGCATATTATTATTTTTCATGTATAAATCATTTCAAAGACTTTATGATGAAATTTTTCAATGAGATTCAAATATGTTATAGGTGTCTTTAATGATTTTGATTCAATTGTAAATGGTAAAAAGATCTTTATTTTCAGTTTAATTACAGAGTTTTTTCTTACGTAAAGCACAACTTAAATGGTGTAAATTAGAAAGTAGGTAGGTTTGATATTTTAAGGATGTTTTTTCCTTTTAATGTATTTATCGATGGAGGCAATATGTTGAATATGGCTAAGATTTGTTAACGGAAAATTTTCTGTACTCTTCGAGTTAATACAGATGAATGCATTATTCTTGGTTGAATGGAGGTATCATTATAATTGAAGGTGGATGTGAATGTGTTAAATATGTCAGTATGTTTTATATTAAAATTCCTTTGTTTAGCACATGTAGGAGAACTAACAGTCAGAAATATTTAGAATGAGAAGAGTGGGATTTCCTTTTTATTGTTTTTTATTCGTTGTAAATATGTACATCAATGATTTAGAATAGTTAGTGGGTTTTTGGTAAATTTATTGTTTGTTACGATAATCATATTGTAGTAGGAATACTAGGCTTAGGTAGATGGTATAACTTATGATAATGGTGTAATGCTTCTTGACATTACAAGACTATTTATTATAACAAGGTGGTTCAATGTTTTTATGGCAAGCAATTTATTGGAAAAAATTTGAACGTATTCTCATAAAGAGAGGGATGTATCAATAGACCTGTGCTGATTAGTGTAGTGGTTTGTATATGAGGTTTCTAAATTTATGTAGGTCCATTCTTATTCTATATTCCTTTCTTGTGTTCAGAGCAGAAGGAATTTGAAAAAAAAATAATAATGAAGGATAATTGTACTGTATATATATCACTTCCGGGTTAATTAAGAGATAGAATGCTTAATTTGATGAAGAATTAGGTTGCATTTTTACTATTGTTAACTTATACACATGTATCTAGTTTAGGACAGTTTAAGCTTCGGCATCAGATATAGTATTGGTTATAGTTGTTATAATGTTAACAATGTAATGGTAATAGGTATTGTTTCAATATCCGATGTCAGGATTTTCATTCAGTGCAATATATTTGTTTGAATTTTTGTGCCTCATGTTTGTGTATGGTTTTAAATAAAATATATAAAAAAAAACTGGAAAATTGAGAAAGTTGGGGATGAGAACGAAAACAGCTTGGAGGACATTGTGGATAGGAAAACTGTTGAGAAAGGAAAGAGGAAATGGGGAGATCGCTGATGATTTACCTACTCCCAGATTTTCCAGGCAACTCAAAATTGGAGTGAAGGAAGAACGAAAACAAAGAATTTAGAGGTTTCGAAGAAAGATCACGGAGAAATTAGGAAAAAATACAGGTGAGAAATTAAGTGAGGATAAGTAGGTACTCGCGGAACAAATGTTATCAGATGAAGGTGATTCTCTCATTACGATTATAATGACATGATATTGGGGAAAAACAAATTTTAAGAGAAATACAAGATGTGGCTTCATAAATCTGAACCAATTTAGAATGAAAATAGAGAGGAAACGTAAGTGAACACAAACCTGTAATAAGGACATGACAACAAAAGAGGTCTATACACAAACACACACATAGGAGAAAGAAACTTGCGACGTCGTCGTAAGTTACTTTCTCCTATGTGCGGGTTATTGTGTATTAGGGAGCATTGAAATTTTGGTCAAAGCTGCACTATTCAGGCATTGTTCCTCATATACATCTCAGATTCAGTGCCAAATATGAAGTTGATTGGTTGAAGTTCAGCCTACAGCATTTGCGACTGAAATTTTGGAATATGTCTGTACTACTGAGTAGCGCAGCGCAGTGTTGTATGTACTGTATCTATGTACTCCGCAGTGTTTATAAATGTTAACTAACTTTGTTTTTAGATACTTTGATTACTTATATACTTTACTACTGAGATGGCTACAATGTCAACGAGGAAAGCCACAGAACATACACTGTTCAGCCATGCCAGTGTTCTTCCAATGAACAAACTTCCGTCCAAAGGTGATATGTTAAGGAACTGCTGGCGATATAAATGTGATGAAGGAAAGTTTACTGATGTTTCAGTGATTATCAAGATAACAGCTAAGGGTTGTTCTGAACTATGGCAGAAATCAATTAGAGACAGAATGACTATTCCTATTCTCAGCCAGAAAACTATTGAGGAAAGAGTGAGAAAATTATACAGTAGAGGAACAGAACTTAATAAGAACTAAAATGTCTCCAAAAAAGCTACATTTCAGAAAGAAATGAACGAGTTGTTTAATATATGTAGTTGTTTCTGTCCTGCTGCCTCCTGTCAAGATGTAGGGTGCAAAATAAAGGAGTGTGACGGATACCACCTGGCCTGTAATTGTGAAGTGAAAGTTCTTAAACGTGAAGTACAGTTCCTCCTTGATCAGAGGAAATAGGAAGATGAAAATTGGCTGCGTTGACATGACAGTAACGAGGATGTGGGATAGAGTGACGGTAAAAGAGGAGCAGGATGCAGCCAGAGCCAGGAAGCAGTTGGAGGAAAGGCAAAGTGAACTGGCAGCTGGAGAAGTTTCTGATTCTGACGATAATTCAAATGACGGCCATGGAAAGGAGATTGCCACGACTATCTATACATTTCTGGTGGATCAGAAACTAACTCGGCAGCCTACTGTATGTGTTGGTTGTGAAGGAACCAATGTAAATGTCAAAGCTGATAATGGAGCCATTCATCTTCTTGAAATGTTGCTTGGTCATCTTGTCCATTATTTTATCTGTCAGCTTCATGGAAAAGAGCTGCCATTCTGGGCTGTTTTTTTTTTACCACTCTGACGGTAAGCCAAGTTGTCCTGAGCATTGGAGACGTCCCATTGGCAAGCATATCAAGGATCCTCTATCTGAGCTGCCAGTTGCTGCTTTCCAGCCAGTCAATTTCACTGATTTCCCTGCTCTGAATGACAAGGTGGCAGAGGATCTGTCCTGGAACCAGTCATACTTGTATAGGAATTGCAAAGAAGTGATCACAGGTGTGGTTGATGATGATTTGGCTGCTCTTGAACCAGGTCCACCGTGTGGGCCTGGTTCAAGATGTGGCAACAAGACCCAGTCAGGAGCTGAAAAGAGTCGTCATTATGATTTTAAAGTTCAGTGCTCCAATGTGGTTCCACATCAAACTGCAACCTTATGTCACACACGGTCCAAAGAACATCTTCCAGTCACTGCAGTTTATGAGACATCTGAACAGTGAAGAAAAGAAGATATTAAAGAAGTCTTTCCAAAGAAATTCCTACTTTGCTCACACAGATCAGTTCCTTCTTGGAATGTGAGCTGATGAAGACATGACTGTGAAAGACAAAGCTGTCTCAATGATAAGAAAAAATGGAGAAGAGAGTCATCAGGCAGAAGAAAGTACTGAGAGCTCTGATGAGGATGGAGAAGCTTCTGCTGATGCTGTTGGCGAGGACTTGTTAATCTACTCTGAGGGAAAAGTTCAATAGATAGGAGTAGCGAGGGAGTGTATAGTAACAATAGTTTCATTGCCGGCTACTTGTTAAGGTAGGGTAAGTCCAGCTCCCACTATTCCCCCCCTCCTTTTTTCCCCCTCCCCGAAAGTGATAGTTTGATTGCCGGCTGCTTGTTAAGGTAGGGTCAGTCTAGCTCCCGCTATCCCCTCCCCTCCCTCTTCCCCCCCCCCCCGAAAGGTGACGTGTGGGGCTCCGGTCAAACAGTAAATCACTCGACTCACAGCTCCCAACACTACTGTAAGTACACTCCTGATCATATTTTAAGGGACTTATTGAACATAAGAACATAAGAATGTAGGAACACTGCAGAAGGCCTACTGGCCCATACGAGGCAGGTCCTTATCAAAGCGACCTCTACCTAAAGCTACCCAAGAAATAACTCCCGTACCCCATGACACCAATCAAACCCAGCCCCTCCCACTCATATATTTGTCCAGTCTCTTCTTAAAGGTACCCAAGGTCCTAGCCTCTATCACCCCACTGGGAAGACTGTTCCACGCATCTACAACTCTGTTAGAAAACCAGTACTTACCTATGTCCTTTCTAAATCTAAATTTATCCAACTTATATCCATTATTTGTGGTTCTTACCTGGTTCGACACCCTCAGTACTTTATTAATATCTCCCTTGTTTATGCCCGTCATCCACTTATACACTTCAATGATATCTCCCCTCATTCTACGCCTCTCCAGAGTAGAGATTTAAGGCTTTAAGTCTATCTTCATACAGGAGGTTCCTTACACAGTAAATCATTTTAGTCATTCTTCTCTGTATGTTCTCTAATGAGTCTGTCTATCCTGTAGTAAGGGGACCAAAACTGAGCAGCATAATCTAAATGAGGCCTCACTAGTGATGTATAGAGCTGTAAAATAACTTTTGGACTTCTGTTACTTATACTTCTGGAGATAAATCCAAGTAATCTGTTGGCCTTGTTGTGCACACTAAGGCACTGCTGTCTTGGCTTTAGATTTCTGCTTACCATGACTCCCAAGTCTTTTTCACATTCTGTATGATCAAGCTCTACTTCACCTAGATTATAGCTTCGAGGGTTATTTTCATTACCAAGGGCAAGTACCTTACACTTATCCACATTTAACTTCATCTGCCATTTTTCAGACCAAGACATTAATTTGTCCAAATCGTCCTGGAGTTCATTGATATCCTCCTCAGAGTGAATTATACGGCCTCTCTTTGTATCATCAGCAAACTTACTCATGTCACTAGTAATCCCTTCATCAAGGTCATTAATATAAATTATGAACAAGAGTGGAATGCCACTAGTGACTAATCCCCATTCAGATTTCACTCCATTTATGGTAACTCTTTGCTTTCTATTGGTAAGCCATGCCTCAATCCATGCTAGAACTTTACCTCCTATACCATGAGCTGCCACTTTTCTTAAGAGTCTCTTGTGAGGTACTCTGTCGAAGGCTTTACTAAAATCCAAATAAACAATATCTTATTCCTTATCGCTGTCAACTGCCTCAAATGTTCTACTGAAGAACGTCAGTAAGTTTGTCAGGCAGGAACGACCTCTCGTGAATCCATGCTGAGATTCATTTATCAAGTTATGCTCTTCAAGGTGACTTCTGATAATGTCAGCTATAATTGATTCTAATAACTTGCCCACTATAGATGTCAGGGTTGAAAGCTTCACTTTTGACCAATAATTAACTTAGTCTTTCAGTCTTTATCTGTTAAATGTTTTAATAATCACCACATCTTTTAGGTATTGTACTTATCATGGAGAGTGATTTCTTAAGCAGTGGATAATCTGTCTCTCTTTACAGCTTGGAATGACAGAGAGGGTCACCTGCCAACCAACGAGAAGAATAGAAGGAGACGGACTAACGTCCTGAGACGTCCCATGTTTAATCTACTTACCTGTTATGTAAGCCAACACAGGACCTAACCCCTCATCATAGCAGTGGTAACGAACCTGTTTTCCTGTCATCTGAAATAATTACTCACGGCTACACTCTGTGAAGAACGAGCCGGTGGTGGTCACCAACACCTGCGTCCCCCCCACCCCCCACATCAGCAACGGTTACGATTTCAACAACACGCAGTGTCACCAATACCTGACACCCCATTACCACGATATACCTATATTAGCATTGAGTTCAAATGTAACTTTTTTCTCATTTAATTTTTCATTTTTCTTTCAATTAGGATACCCATTCATGTTTTATTCTTTTACATTTTCCGTTTCTAAATAATAAAGTGTTTATCATTGTCTGTTATTATTTCTTTTTCTATTCATTAATTTTCCTGAGGAGGAGCCAGCCTTGGTAATACTGACTGAAGTTGTTACAGGGCTGAGTAAGCCTTCACATCTACACTGATGATGAGGATGACAGTGAAGAAGAAGAGAATGACAATGCGGTTCTTATTGTCAACTCAAGAAAAGCAGTGATTCCAAAACTAATGTGGCAAGCAAAGAACTATCATTCCATGATTAACTGGAAGACTGAACTCAAAACTGAACCTCCTTTCATTGCTTCTCTATCGGATCAAGAGGTTCTGAAAATTATTGAGACTCCACTGGAGGTGCCCAAGTGGCCAAACAGCACTCATGCTGTTGAGAGAGGGATAAAACTTATGACTGAAGCTTGCTCTGAAGTGACTGGATAAAAAGCCCATTTACCCTGCGATGCTGCATGGTAAATGGGCATGAAATTGTCTGAAATTTTGTACAGAAGTTCGTTGTGACCATACAAATAATGCCTGAAAAGTGCAGCTTGCATCTCTAAAATTTTATATTTTCAATGCTCCCTATTGTGTATTGTTCCAGTCACTACATTGTGCATTTTTTCTTTAGGGGAGATCTAAAAAAACAGAATTTCATCTTCCACAGAAGATAATCCCTTTCCATGCTCTCAAATGCAGCATTATTGTAATTCCGTAACAAATGCATCCAACACCCAAAACTTTCTCACCTTCTGCAACTATAACTGAACACTTTACCTTTCTTAGCTCACTTGACTGTGTGACTACCCAATCCAAAATTCTTGACGAAACCCAACCACAAGCACCCCTTTCAGAGCACTTACGACCTTGCTAAACCCATATTGCATCTACCCTACTTCCGTTCCCCTCCCGACCCATCACCCGAACAAGGGCGAGTGAGGAAATACTTTACAAATCAGAACCTATTAAGAGAGAGAAAAATCTATGTATGGCAAACACAGTCGAAATAAAAAAAAATACAGTAATGAATAACAGAGGTACACAGACCCTATAGTCCATTACAGAGATAAAAATAAAATAACTGATGCAATATTCCTTGTTGGAAATCATGTAGAGGGACGAGGAAATATGAATAGAGTAGTAGCGGAACTGTTAATCTGATTACTGGAGAGTCATTGGTAGCAGAGGCACCAATCTGCAACTGGCAACAAACAGTAAAAGAGTATGAAAACAATGTGAAGACAGGTGTAAACAGCACAGCAGATTTGGCAAAGGAAGCCCACATAACTAAGGCAAATTGCTTATGGAAGCCTTCACCTGTGACGAAATATATTGCAGAGATGACCGGATATCTCGAGGGTTAAACTAATAGAAGCCGTGTTATAAAACTTCAGGGGCCAACAAGTTAGGAATGTATCAGGACTGAGGAAAAACTATGGTGTGCTAGGCGCTCGTGAGTAGATAGTCGTAAGATTCAATTACTGATGGAAATAAACCGGGGAAGATACACCAGAAGACAAATGAAGAGAGTAAACAACAGGAGAGACACTTTGTATGAATGTTAGAACTGCTGACTGCAGAACAGTGGGTAGAGCTGGAGTTCCCAACCTGGGGTGCACGCACCTCCAAGGATGAGTCGGATGGTATTTCAGGTGTGACAAAGGGTCCTAATGAAAAGCACAATTCCGTTTATTTTGCCCAAAACTTTTTTAATTGCTCAATTTATATTTTCATTTTATGCATTGAATTAAAAGCTTTTGTGAGGGGTGCAACATTAATCAAACATTATTCTAGGGGTGTAGTGCATAGAAAAGGTTGGGAACCCTTGAGGTAGAGGGATTTGAAGGAAAGATAATAAATGATAATTAGAAGCAGCTACCAGGAAAATGCTGGAAGACGAAGCTGTAATTTATACATTACAGAAGAAGAATTAGTAGAAAGAACTACAAGAGCCTGTGATGTACATGAGAGACAGGAAGCAATATAACATAGAAAAACTCCAGACAGAAAAATGACGAGACAAGTAAGTAGAAGATGCAGAAACGACTATGCACGAGTGACATTACAACAAAATCCATAATGAAGACAAGAGGAAAATAACATCTGAGACAGAAGAGATGATCTAATGAAAATCTACGAGGAAAATAGGACCAAATGTGCATCAAGTAGAAACAGGTAAAGACAAAGAAAAAGAGAAGAACAAAATAAACAAGAGGGAAAGAAATAAAACTGCTGAATGAACTGAGCACAATAACAACAATGTCAAATATGTGTCATGGGGGCTAACAGAGGGAGCAGAAACATTCTGAAAACTATTAGCAAAAATTTAAAGTGAATGCAAATAGTGCAATAAACAGAATAAAGGAAAATTAACGAATGTTGTCGAATGTAGCAACAAAGAGGTGGCTTTGAAAAGATAGTCGGGAGAAGGAGCTGAGTTGGTGAACATGTTTCCTGACTTTCAGAAAACTTTTGCAACACACAGATGAGCTGGTACGATAAAGAAAAAAAGGAGTTATAACTCAAAAAAAGACAATAGTCAAGGCCAGTGGATGAGAGTGCGCAATTTTAAGAAGCGTACCATCCGCAAGGTAAACAGAAAAAGTCTTATAATTTGGCACCATAGTAAACATATCATGAAGTTCACAGAAGAGTGAGTAATGCACTAATACACGACTGCACTTCTTGCCTAGGCGCTTCACAAACACAAGGGATGAAGGCTTCGAGGGACTCAATTGACGAGTGTCAGCAGCTGCCAAAGGCACTTGTCGGTAGGCACTTGGCGTGGTGTGAGAGTGAATTTTAGATGTGTATTTGGGTGTGTGTGTGTGTGTACTCACCTATTTGTACTCACCTGTTTGTGGTTGCAGGGGTCGAGTCTTAGCTCCTGGCCCCGCCTCTTCACTGGTTGCTACTGGGTAGTCTCTCTCCCTACTCCATGAGCTTTATCAAACCTCGTCTTAAAACTATGTGTGGTTCCCGCCTCCACTACGTCACTGCCTGACAACTCTATGACTGAAGAAATATTTTCTAACATCCCTTTGACTCATCTGACTCTTTAACTTCCAGTTGTGACCTCTTGTTTCTGTGTCCCCTCCCTGGAACATCCTGTGTGTGTGTGTGTATGTGTGTGTGTGTGTGTACTCACCTATTTGTACTCACCTGTTAGTGGTTGCAGGGGTCGATTCATAGCTCCTGGCCCCGCCTCTTCGCTGATTGCTACTAGGTCCTCTCTCTCCCTGCCCCATGAGCTTTATCATACCTCGCCTTAAAACTATATATGGTTCCCGCCTCCACTACATCACTTTCTAGGCTATTCCACGGCCTGACTACTCTATGACTGAAGAAATACTTCCTAACATCCCTTTGATTCATCTGAGTCTTCAACTTCCAATTGTGACCTCTTGTGTCTGTGTCCCTTCTCTGGAACATCCCGTCTTTGTCCACCTTGTCTATTCCGCGCAGTATTTTATATGTCGTTATCTTGTCTCCCCTGACCCTCCTGTCCTCCAGTGTCGTCAGGCCGATTTCCCTCAACCTTTCTTCGTAGGACAATCCCAGTAGCTCTGGGACTAGTCTTGTTTCAAACCTTTGCACTTTCTCTAATTTCTTGACGTGCTTGACTAGGTGTGGATTCCAAACTGGTGCTGCATACTCCAGTATGGGCCTGACGTAAATGGTATACAGAGTCTTGAACGAATCCTTACTGAGGTATCGGAACGCTATCCGTAGGTTTGCCAGGCGCCCGTATGCTGCAGCAGTTATCTGATTGATGTGCGCCTCAGGAGATATGCTCGGTGTTATACTCACCCCCAGATCTTTTTCCTTGAGTGAGGTTTGTATCCTTTGGCCATCTAAACTATATTGCGTCTGCGGTCTTCTTTGCCCTTCCCCAATCTTCATGACTTTGCACTTGGCAGGGTTAAACTCAAGGAGCCAGTTGCTGGACCAGGCTTGTAGCCTGTCCAGGTCACTTTGTAGTCCTGCCTGATCCTCATCCGATTTGATTCTTCTCATTAACTTCACATCATCTGCAAAGAAGGACACTTCTGAGTCTATCCTTTCCGTTATGTCGTTCACATATACCAAGAACACCACAGGTCCTAGGACTGACCCCTGTGAAACCCCGCTTGTCACAGGCGCCCACTCTGACACCTCGTCACGTACCATGACTCGTTGTTGCCTCCCTGTCAGGTATTCTCTGATCCATTGCAGTGCCTTTCCTGTTATGTGTGCCTGATCCTCTAGCTTTTGCAGTGACCTCTTGTGAGGAACTGTGTCAAATGCCTTCTTGCAGTCCAAAAAAATGCAGTCGATCCACCCCTCTCTCTCTTGTCTTACTTCTGTCACCTTGTCATAAAACTCTAGTAGGTTTGTGACACAGGATTTTCCTTCCCTGAGACCGTGCTGGTTGTCAATTATACACTTGTTTCTTTCCAGGTGCTCCACCACTCTCCTCCTGATGATCTTCTCCATGACCTTGCATACTATACACGTTAGTGATACAGGTCTGTAGTTTAGTGCCTCATGTCTGTCTCCCTTTTTAAAAATGGGGACTACATTTGCCATCTTCCATACCTCAGGGAGTTGCCCAGTTTCAAATGATGTGTTGAAGATCTTTGTTAATGGCACACACAATATCTCTGCTCCCTCTTTAAGGACCCACGGAGAGATGTTGTCTGGTCCCACCACCTTTGAGGTGTCAAGTTCGCATAGCAGCTTCTTCACCTCCTCCTTGGTTATTTGTACCTCATCCAGCACTTGCTGGTGTACCCCCCTGTTCTGATTTCCTGGAGTCCTACTGGTTTCCACTGTGAATACTTCTTTAAATCTCGTGTTGAGCTCCTGACATACCTCTCGGTCGTTTCTTGTGAATTCCCCATCACCCTTCCTCAGTCTGATTACCTGGTCCTTGACTGTTGTTTTCCTCCTGATGTGGCTGTACAACAGCTTCGGTTCAGTCTTGACTTTCGATGCTATGTCATTTTCATATTGTCGCTGAGCCTCCCTTATCTGTGCATATTTGTTTCAGTGTGTGTGTCTGTGTGTGTGTGTGTGTCTGTGCATGCGTGTGTCTGTGTGTGTGTGTGTGTGCCTGTGTGTGTGTGTGTGTGTCTGTGTGCGTGTGTGTGTGTGTGTGTGTGTGTCTGTGTGCGTGTGTGTGTGTCTGTGTGTGTGAGTGTGTGTGTGTGTGTGTGTGTGTGTGTGTGTGTGTGTGTGTGTGTGTGTTGGTGTGTGTATGTGTGTGTGTGTACATGTGCGTATATGTACTCACCTAGTTGTACTCATCTAATTCTAGCTGCAGTGGTCGAGTCATAGCTCATGGCCTCCCCTCTTCACTGGTTGAAGTTATGATAAAGCTCCATGAGTTTTATCATACCTCTTCTTAAAGCAATGTATGGATCCTGCCTGCACTACATCACTTCCCAGACTGTTCCACTTCCTGTCAACTCTGTGACTGAAGAAATACTTCCTAATATCCCTGTGATTCATCTGGGTATTCAATTTCCAAATTTGACCCATTGTTGCTGTGTCATATCTCTGGAACATCCTGTCTCTGTCCACCCTGTCGTTTCCTCTCAGTATTTTATATGTCGTTATCATATCCCTCCTAACTCTTCTGTCCTCCTATGTTGTCAGGATGATTTCCCTTAACCTCTTCTCGAACAGCATGCCCTTAG
This sequence comes from Cherax quadricarinatus, assembly GCF_038502225.1. Lineage (NCBI taxonomy): Eukaryota > Metazoa > Arthropoda > Malacostraca > Decapoda > Parastacidae > Cherax > Cherax quadricarinatus. The sequence goes on from NC_091307.1 coordinate 32,623,829, forward strand.
CTCCAGGACTAGTCTTGTTGCAATCCTTTGCACTTTTTCTAGTTTCCTTACTTTGGAAATAGATGGTATAAAATACCGACACAATGGAAATATAAGCACATATGCAGTATAATGTGGTCCTTTACTGACAACGTTTCGCCAACACAGTGGGTTTTTTCAAGTCACAAACAGATCAACCTGGGGTGGAAGGTACGAGAGTATTTATAGTCAGGTTCAGAATGCTGAGTCAAGTGGATAATGCTGCATGTGATGATCTACCGAGTGGGGTTATAGTCTAAAATCTTGGGTAGCTTGAAAGAAAGATTGGATAAGTATACGTGGAGACCTTCTGCAGTGTTCCTCCATTCCTATGTTCTTATGTGGGACAGCGATGAAGAAGTTTCTTGGCAAGTGGTTCAACTATGTTATAGAAGCCATTGTTCTGGTTGAAGTTGTTGGATATAGAAATAAGCGATGATTCCAGGATTCTTCGGTATTGAGTGTTGTCTTCTGTGGCGATAAGTCTTGAGTTTCTGTACTTGATTAAATGGTTGTGTGAATTACGGTGTTGTACACAGACATTCATTGGATCGTCAGACCTACTTGCGTATTGGTGTTCTGAAATACGTGTTTGGAGGTCTCTTAATGTTTCGCTCACGTATAATTTGCTGCAGTCATTACAAGGAATTATATATACCCCTGCAGAGGATGGTAGCTTGTCCTGTCTATTACTGGTAATGTCCTTGATGGTCGTGGTTGTGCAGGTAGATACTTGGAATGAGGTATTGGAAAAGATGTTGGAAACGTGTTTGGCAATGGAGTTGGTGGGGAGGACTATGTATCTCTTCTCGGCAGTGTCTTCTCTGGGTGTGTTGAAGATGTTTAATGCCCGCCGTCTGCAGTCTCTGATGAAGTGACGAGGATAGTGGAGTTTAGAAAATACTTGTTCAATTATAGTGCATTCTTCCTCAAGGAACTCATTGCTGCAGCATTCTCAACCTGACTATAAATACTCTCATACCTTCCATCCAGGTAGATCTGTTTGTGACTTGAAAAAGCCCACTGTGCGGGCAAAACGTTGTCAATAAAGGATCACATTATACTGCATATGTGTTTATATTTCCAGTTTCCTTATGTGCTTAGCTGGGCGTGGGCTCCTAACTAGTGCTGCATACTCCAATATAGGCCTAACGTACATAGGGTACAGGGTCCTGAACGATTCCTTATTAAGATGTGAGAATGCTGTTCCTAGGTTTGCTAGGCGCCCATATGCTGCAGCAGTTATTTGGTTGATGTGCGCCTCAGGAGATGTGCCTAGTGTTATTCTCGCCCCAGGATCCTTTTTCTTCAGTGAGGTTTGTAGAGCATTTTGGAAAGCATTTAATATTTTAACTGTAGGCTAAGTAGCAGACAGGAAAATGGGATGGGCGGGGGGTTACAATGCCTCCCCGTTTATAAAATTATATAAAATTTTGCGTCACTAGTAGCAGTGTGCTAGTGAGCTAATGTGAACTGGATTGTGGTGGTTTATTGCAGTAGATTGTAAGTTGTATATAAGTTACTATTAATACAGATATATTTTTATATAGGTGAGTTTTTGTCCTTCCTTTCTAATAATAATTAATAATGTTTAATATATGAGTACATGCTGGCCCAAAAGTTGCTGTGTTTTTCAGAGTAATTTTATAATCCCTAGACAGCAGTGTGAGCAGCCTTTAAGGGCCAGGAACATTTTAAGTTACAACATCAAAGTCATAACATGGAGCCTGTCTGAGAGGTCCCGGGTTCAGCTCCAGGACAGACCCCCATGTTACGACTTTGATGTCATGACTTAAATAAAATGTTCCTGGCTCCTAAAGGCTGCTCACACTGCTGTTTAGGGATTATAAAATTACACTGAAAAACACAGCAACTTTTGGGCCAGCATGTACTCATATATTAAACAATATTAATTATTATTAGGAAGGAAGGACAAAAACTCACCTATATAAAAATATATTTGTATTAATATTAACTTATATACAACTTATAACTACTAAAAAAACCACCACACTCCAGTTCACATTAGCTCACTAGCACACTGCTACTAGTGACACAAAATTTTATATACGTTTATGAACAGGGAGGCATTATGACAAACCCTTTCCCCCTTCTTCCTGTCGTCTACTTAGCCTACAGTTGAAATATTAAATACTCTTCAAAACACAGGCCCTCGCACACACTAGGGTTTTACATATAAATGAGAGCACCAAAACAAACAAAATAGTATACATTAAAAAAAATTTCCCCAAACACCATATACTCGCACTGCTACATATGTGTATAACCTACCGCCTAAACACACCTCATCTGCTTTTGTCATGGCCACTCTGCCTGTGAGAGGAATAAAATGCGTCCGCTTTCAGGGAATACAAATCCGCTTTCGTGCATGATCATGCACACTCCTCATTTGTCAATGTCTACAGTAAAGGGCCCCTGAAGGAAGGCTCCTTGACGTAGGTGAGGGGCTCTTGATCTAGGGAATTGGATCTGTGCTCCAGTTCCCTGAAATAAACCTGAATACCTTCCACATTCCTCCACAGGCGCTGTATAATCCTACGGGTTTAGCGCTTCCCCCTTGATGATAATATAATACGGTAAAAGGGATTGCGAGTTACACCTACTTGACACTTTCACTCTAAGTGGCGTAGAGGTTGTGCAATCTCTTGGGCTGTCTCATACCAACCTTTGAAAATCAAGTATGGAGAATACACCACCTGGCTTCCTACTTCCTTCACTTTGTAACTAATCTTTTACTGAAAAAAATATAGTATCTTAAAAGCTTAACTGTGTATTTATCTTCTGTTTCCTCTTGTTCAGGACCCTCTAAAATGTAGCCATTGGTCTCTACACTTTGTGAATGTTTTGAGAGCTCCAAATTCACATGGAAAGAGAGAAACTGGAGTAAAAAATTGCATGTACATTTCAGTCTGTTGGATCCAAAGGCATACTGCCTACAGACATAAAGAATGAACATTAGTGCAAAGCAAACTTTTATTACGATAAACGCATCCCTCCTGTAAAACTTAATAAAGTCAATGATAACTTGATAAAGCTATACATAGAGGCAAACGATGTCAGCATTAAAGCTTGCTCGTCACCTGTCTTTTCTTCATAACTTGAGATCTTCTTCAGAATGTTGGTATAATCACGTTGGTATAATCACGACAACCTATTATTACTTTTCTTTCTTCATGGGCGTCGACCTCTGACCGATACTTATTCATTACACTTAAGAGCTTCAACACTTAGTATCTTGTTAAATAAAAGGATACAAGTGCAACTAATGTGACATTTTACCGTAGCAACGTTTCGCTGTCTAGGAGCTTTATCAAGTCATATATATGGCGATATAAAAATCGCTTTTGAGATCAAAACATACAGGAGGAGATTGAAATAGCTTGAATCTATGCTTGAGGCTCACTGAGGTGCCCGGGCTGCCCAGCTTATGTGGCATTTGTGACTGAGTGAATAAGAGCGCTGCCTGGGAACCTTGACCGTCTCAGTATCAGTATCGAGTCCTGCTGACTGCGATCATTATATATATATATATATATATAATATATATACATATATGTATATACATGTATATATATATATATACATATATGTATATACATGTATATATATATATATATATATATATATATATATATATATATATATATATATATATATATATATGTATATATAATGTCGTGCCGAATTGGCAGAACTTGCGATCTTGGCTTAAATAGCAAAGCTCATCTTGCCATATAGGACAAGCGAAAAAATTTTTATGCAATAATTTCCCCAAAATCATTCTGAACCTAACGAAAAAAATATATTTCACTGTGTTTGTTTAGTATTAAATTACTGTAAACAAATCTAAAATATATTTAGTTGGGTTAGGCTAAAATAAATTGCTCTTGTTATAATAAGGTTAGGTAAGTTTTCTAAGATTCTTTTGGTGCAAAATTATAAATTTTTACATTAACATTAATGAAAAAAATGTATCTTTAAACGTATAAGAGAAAATTTCAGAAAGGACTTAATTTTAAATGAGTTCTTGCTAATTGACCAGTTTTACATATTCGGCACGACATATATATATATATATATATATATATATATATATAGATATATATATATATATATATATGTATATATATATATTGTGGCAGCGAATCCTTTTCAGTATTATTATTAATTTCATGTGGAGCCGCTGAACCCACAGGCTCATTCAGCGCTGGAAAATGGAAGATAATCAGGGTTGATCCAAGGGGAAAAAAGAAGAGAGCTCAAATTAAGAGCCCTTTCCTATGAAGGGTTTACTTTACTGGAGGACTAAATAGCTGCACAAGTCGAGGTGAACAACTCAATACACTGGTTAGACTCAGTTCCTTACACTGACAACTAATTAAGAATCGTATTGAGATAATATCTGAATCTGCTCAGCACATAATAGTACCATGTATTTAATGATTAACTAGTAATCATAAAAAAAAAATTTTGTTTTCTACCCCCATTGAAGTATATCTATCTGACTTACTACTACTACTACTACTACTACTACCACTACTACTACTACTACTACTACTACTAATAATAATAATAATAATAATAATAATAATAATAATAATAATAATAACGGCCGTCTCCCACCGAGGTAGGTTGACCCGGAAAAAAGAAACACTTTCACCATCACTCAGTCTATCACCGTCTTGCAAGTGGTGGGCCGCACAACAGCTCAGCTGCCTCTCCAAACTGCAATATTTCCACCCCTACTTCGGAGTGCAGACATTGTATTTCCCACTGCCAGGACTCAAGTTTGGCTAACCGCTTTAATAATAATAATAATAATAATAATAATAATAATAATAATATTATTATCTTTATTTCTACAAGTACATGTACCAGGTATACAAGCCAAGCTGACATCAGTAACATACTACTCTATAGAAAGCCCCTTGTTATGCAGAGCATTTCTGGAAAATTAAGTCAGTTTTGTCCAAGGATGTGACCCATACCAGTCGACTAACACCCAGGTACCCATTTTACTGATGGGTGAACAAGGACAGCAGGTGTCTTATGAAAACGTATCCAAATGTTTTCCAGCGGTACCAGGGATTCGATCTCTGAACCTCAGTGTGTGAACTGAGTTTAGTCATAAAAATCACTTGCCTCCACTCATGCCTGTTGAATGTTCAAGACCTTCGCATACAAAAATCTCCTTTACTCCCTTTAACCTTTCCCAGGACGACCTCTACCCGCCTTCTCTCCTTTACAAATTTACACACCCTTCAATTCATCCTATTTTTGTCTCCCTTTTCTCTGAATATTCATACCACCTGAATAAGCCTTCGTCAGCCCTTTGTATGATACCTTTAGTAACCTCACCTTATCTAACGCCTTCTAATCCCTAAAACACTAATTCTCTGCATAATATTCATGTTGTGTACGAATAATATTACGCATAATAATACGCATAATATTCATACTACACATTGGTTTCAGACACGACATATCCACTGCCTACAGCATCCTCCTCCGAATAACAGCTATAACAATAATATACTAATAACTAGATATGTTTCAGTCGCAGCTCAGTCCAAGTGATTCATTCCTGTATATCCCACAACCTCTACCTCGCTGCACTCAACATGTACAATGACTACCACAAAAAAACTTCATAACGCACAAAAGCTGCCTCTCATCTTCCTAAAGCGACCTTGGGACTATAACTCGATACAGCCAAAAGGTTTGTGAGATAGAGATGAGCACCTATGACAAGCTCAAGAGATATATATCGACATTCATTAAGCCTCTCAACTACAGTAAAATTGATGACCTGGAGAAAATGCATAAAATCTTTGCTGCTCGTATATATTAGGACAAACTACTAAATTATTGGGCACGTTTAAAGTCTCTCGATCTGTAAAAAATACATTATAATCTAGAACTAAAAAATTCTAGAAGGAGAGGTCCCAAATTATTTTCAATGAAAAAGGCTAGACAGACGGTACCAAATTCCCTCGATGAAGAGAGTAAAGCGACCAAGATTTTCCAATGGCGTCCTTTCATATATAAGGAGAAATCATCAACAAGCCCCAGACTGTCAAGAAAGAACTAGAAAAGTCTCTTAATTCAGTCCCTGATCAACTTGGCTGCGATGCATGCGTTGGACTTATATGGCTAACGCCAACAGACTGGTTGATCAAGTCATCCACCAGGTGGCCTAATCTGGGACCGGGCCACGGCGGCAGTGACCTTCTGAAAACTCCCTATAAGTAGACCTTACAAAGGCCCAGAAACTATAGATTATCCTAAACATTTAGGTACAGGAGCTGTAGATCAACACTTACAAGAAGCACACAAGAGCTGTTGATCAACACAATGAAGAATCTAATCAGCTGGAATTCAACCCCACCCAACAGTGACAATAGGACCCACTAGGGTCCTTCAGTCTTGTCCCCCCGGATGCGACCCACACCAGCTGATTAACACCTAAGTACCTACTCACTGATAGCTGAATAGGGACATCAGGTAATACGCCAGTTATTTCACCCATGCCGGGTATTGAACTACGGACACTCAGTGTGTGAGGCGAAAGCATTGCCAAACGAGCCATGGGACACCTCTCTCGTTAACCCATAGTGTAAATAATTAAGCATAACTTTGCTGGTGGGAATATGTGGTAAATCTAAAAGATAAATTTGATGCATACTTCACTGCTCAATTGATCACGCCAGTGTCTTGCACGGCCAGTTGCAACAGTCCTCTGAAAGTACTTGTACTCGAGATAGAGCTCAATATTTTATTTCCGTTTAGGGAGACTTTTAAATACCGCTTTATTTATGTTGCAAATACTATTATAATACTATTACAATTATAATTCTTACGTTATTTCGTATATGTGTGAAGCGGGGACAGACGAAGAATAGCACTGTAGAGGAGTGTCTTCAGTCGTAGCAACAGTGCCAGGGGATTAACCCAACAGCGGAACGTCGATTGCAAGAGACGAGGGCAGCACAGGCGTGGGTAGCATAGGCGAGGGTAGCACAGGTGAGGACAGCACAGGCGTGGGTAGCATAGGCGAGGGTAGCGCAGGCGAGGACAGCACAGGCGTGGGTAGCACAGGCGAGGGTAATATATCAGAAATAAATATCATACTTCATATCACATTCGCTGCCTGACCACGGTGGAGTGCGGTTGTGCTCTGCACCCCTCTGCTGTTTTCAGGCGAGCTACCTCAGTCCATCAACAACCATTGAGTAGTGAGGACGTGCGCTGCTCATTTTGAGATATCAAAATGGCGGAACGTACAGGACGGAGAGTAAATACTATCTGCATTGAGCTGGTTCGTGGTACGTTAAGTGGAGATACGATGAACGTCCTTCTCCCTAACATCATCAGGGATACATATGGTATTCCCAATGAGGAATTGTATGGCGTCGCTCTTAATGGTTTGACAAGAATCTTCGTGAAATTTCTACGAGCCGGCTTCTACACAAGAATTGTCGAGCATTACCAGGAACAACGCATGAGTGTGAATTCAGCGATGGATGTCGTGTTACATGACGTCTCTAAGTACTTCACATGGGTGAAGGTACGAAATGTACCCTTCGAGGCCACGGCATATGGCCTACAGGAGTTTTTTAGCAGTTATGGGACAGTGCATTCTGCAACCATGGGGGTGTGGAGGGATGGTCCATATGAAGGGATGCCGGAAGGTTCTTACACCCTTAAAATGTCTTTAACAAGGCCTATACCATCCTATGTTACGATGACCGGTTATAGAACACAGGTTTATGTGTACTATGCTGGTCAGAGGAAAACATGTCGTCTGTGTAGCTCTTATGAGCACATGGCAGCCCAGTGTCCTAGGAGGCAGGCTCCTCGAGTTCTGGAAACTCCAATTGTGATTCAACAGCCGTGTGATTTGGTGCCTGGCTCTGGTGCCTCGGGAGGCCGGAGGACTGACCTCTGGAGCGAGGAGGTCGAACGGGAGGTGGCGGCGGCGGAGACGTGTGTCACTCTCCCAGGGGCGTCGGGGGAGTCGAAGGTGACATCTGAGGAATCTTTAGTCCAGGAAGCTTCGACCCAGGATGGTTTATTGGCAGATGTGATCATGGATTTTTTGGATGGGGAGGAGCCCTGTGCAGAAGGTGTCCTCAGTTTATGTGAAGCCGGAGCGCTGGAGGGACAACAAATCGTGGAGGAAGACTTGAGTAAGAAAGGGCTGGAGTGTGTGGTGGCCGTGGAGGTACACCAGGAGGATTCGCCTGATGGTGATATGTGTGTAAGTGGAAGTTCTAGGAAAAGAACTGCGGCATCAGAGATAGACGAGGTCATTACCCCGGGGCAGAGGCCGGGGAAGAAGTCATGGGCAGCGGTGGTGGAGCCGATGCCACATAGTGGTAGAGGTGCACCTGAGTTGCACAGTGGGAAAGGGAGGGGGGAGGTGACTGCACAGGAAAACTCGAGTGGTAAGGGAACATGGAATGTGAAAAGTGCAGTGAGTAAATCCCAGCGGCATAGGGGAAAGCCGCCCCTTCTATAATTTTCAGATGTGTCAAGCTTAATGTTAATGGACTTAAGACTGAGGTCAAGAAAGTTTGGTTGGAGTGGTTTTTAAGGTGGTTTGATGTCGACATATGCTTTTTGCAAGAGCATAATCACAGGGCTGGATGTGTGTTGCGAGTGAAAGGATATCGGATGTATGTTACCAGTGGTTTGCAATTGAAAGGTGGGATAGCAGTGGCGGTAAAGGAGACCAGCCCCTTGCGTGTCATCGGTTGGGAAGAGGGGGGGGAGGGTCGTGAGGGTGGATGGTGTCTGGGGTGAGAGTCGAGCTAGTTTCGTAGGAGTTTACATGCCAGCAACTAGTAATAACAGGGTAAAAGTAGATTTTGTCAGGGAGGTATTGCTGTATCACTTGAGAGGTTTGCTTGCTATAACAGTAATAGGAGGTGATTGGAATTGTGTGATTCGGGGTGGTGATGTCGAACCGAGAGGGGCGGGTTGTGTGTTGAGTGTTCTGAGGGATGTATTGCGAGATATTGGGGTTGTTGATGTGGTGGGGAGGGGGGGATACCTAGTGGAGCACACGTTCGTCCGTAGGGGATATGAAGCGCGATTGGACAGAATCTATATTAAGCAGGGTATAGATGTTGTGAGGGTGCAAACCTTCGATGTGGGGTTTTCTGATCACAGGGCGGTAATAGCAGATTTGATGTGGGATGGAGTGGTGCGTATTTATTCTGGGTACTGGAAATTAAATGTAAGGCTTCTTAAGGAGGAGGGGGAGGGGCCTTTTTTCAGTGATTGGTGGTTGCATTTTTGGGAGGCTAGGGACAGGGAGATAGATCTGTTAGATTGGTGGGAAATGCAGGCCAAACCTGAAATAGCGAATTTTTTTAAGGTTAGGGGACGAGAAGAGGCGAGGTGGCGTTTTGGGTTGCAAAATTATCTGGAGGGACAGTTGCAAGACTGTTATGTTGGGGGAGGTGGTAGGAGGGATGATATGGACAGTCTGCGGAGTAGAATAGCTGAATTACACAATGATAGGTTTGATGCAATTAGGGTTAGAGCGGGGTTAGAGGACGTATTGTAGGGTGATAAGCCGTCCGGGTTTGTTTTACGTAAATTTCGGGACCGACAGAGTGTAACCACCATTCTACAATTGGAGACAAGCCCTGGGGTGGGAGGGTATCCAGAGGGTCGGGTCCTATCCAATACGGAAAGTATGAGTCTCTATGCTGATAGTTGGTTTAGGGAGAAATGGAGTTGGAGGGAGGGGGGTTCCTGGGAGGGTATTTTTGAAGGGGGGCTCCATAGTGTTTTAAGTGAGCAGGATAGAGTGGGGTTGGAGGTTGGTATAAGTGAGGTTGAGGTGGAAGAGGCAGTTTTTGGGATGAGTACCGGGAAAACACCAGGGATAGACGGTATACCAAATGATTTTTATAGAGCACATTGGGGGTGTATTAGGCAGTGCTTTGTTAGGGTATTGGATCATATGTTAACTAGTGGGAAGTTGGGCACATCGCAAAGTACGGGTGTCATAGTTTTGGTGCCAAAGCAGAGGGGGGGAAGAGAGTTGAGTGCTTACCGAGCAATATCTCTGATGTGCGCAGATTACAAGGTTTTTGCGAAAATTTTGGGTAATAGACTGAAGAAGGTCATGGGGTCGGTGATACATGGGGGACAGTTTGGTATCCCGGGGAGGAGTATGCGGGCAGGTCATGGACGTATTCGGGATTTCCTTGAGGGTAGTAGTAAGGGAGGTATTCTAGGTCTGGATTGGGAGAAAGCTTATGATTATGTGGATAGGGAATTTTTGATTGAGAGTATGGTGAGAATGGGTTTTGGAGGGAGGGTGGTGGGATGGGTGAGGACATTGTATGCGGATGCATCGATGAGAGTACAGGTAAATGGTAGGTTGGGTAGTCCTGTAAGCATGGGGAGGGGTTTAAGGCAGGGGTGTCCACTCTCCCAAATACTCTTTGCATGTATGCAGAATCCTTTCTATGTTCTGGTTGATGGTGGGATGGGAAGGATGGGGGAGAGTGGAGGCTTTTGTGGGAATATTGTTGGTTATGTAGATGATACAACTGTTTTACTTAATGAGATAGAAGATTTAAGTAAAGTGGGAAGGGTAATTGAGATTTTTGGGAATGCTACTGGGATGAGAGTTAATAAGCAGAAATCACGATTGCTGGAGGTAGGCGCTTGGGTAGGCGGGACCTTGGGGGAGGAGTTTGGCTGGATAACTGTAGAAAGGCTAAAGATTTGTGGGATTTTGTATTTGGCAGATGCACAGGAGAGCAGGAGGGTTAATTCAGAAATGGTAATGGACAGAGCTTTGAGTAGGCTCAGGAGTCTAAGGGCCGGGGATGTAACCTTGCATCAAAGGGTTGTGGTGGTAAATACGCTGATTTATAGTAAGGTGTGGGGAGTGGCGGAAATTTATCCCTTACGAAGTCAGGATATTATGGAATTACAAAGAAGAGTCTTAAGGTATGTGTGGGGTTTTGGGAGGGCATGGTTGGGCAAAGATGTGGTAATGACTGCGGTAAGACAGGGAGGATTGGGATTGATGGCATTAGGATCTAGGGTGAAGGCGCTATATGTGAAGCAGAGGTATATTCGGGCAGCGGGGGAAAGGGGTCTTCGGGTGGGGAGGCAGGGACTTAGTGGAGTGTGAAGATATGTTGAGGTTTATGTTAAAGGTTAGCAATGTTAAAAAACTCAAGGTAAAACGGTTGGTGGGTGTGGGTCGTCGTCAGGAATCAATGCAGTGGATGGCAGTGTATCCCACATATGATTGGAGAGTGATTTGGGTGGAATTTAGTAAACTAAAAATACAGGCAAGAGTGAGGGAATTAGTATATAGATTTCTTATGGGGACGTTAGCATCGAAAGAGGTGCTAAGACGAATGGGTTTTGTGAGAGAGGCGTCATGCGGTTTTTGTGGGGAAGTTGAAACTGCTTTCCATGTAGTATATTTTTGTTCAGATTTGGAGGTGGTAAGATTGTGGTTGAAGAGGGTTTTCCTTTTATTGGGGGGGGTCAGATATCACCCCTAAGGGCTTTAATGTTAGATATGGGAGGGGTGCCCAACGAGGTGGGGAGGGCTATCAGATACGTAATAGTTGATTACTTGTATGTTTCTTGGGGGATGAGGGAGGTGGAGGGAAACATTAGGATAAAAGCGTTAGCGGTGTGTTTTTATAGGACAGCATGTAGGAACAAACAATTATATGGGGGACGGTGGGTAACTAGTTTTCCGGAGGGATATCGTGGATTTACTGTTGAACGTTTACTCCGCTTGGTGACGGGGTGAGAGACAAGGGGTTGGTCTCTTCAGTGGTGTGCCCTCTTGGAGTGCTTGGATGCCTGATGAGGAATGGTTGACTGGTTTGCAAGGTGTTTTGATGTGGGTAAAGTTTATTTGCAGGGAGCCGTCGGGGGCTCCGGGGTATGTAGACCTTATGATTTTTGTAAAACCACAGAGTTTAAAGTTGTATGTGATTTTGTTTTTTCTTTTATTGTTATAAGAAACATTTTATATAGGGGGTTTATATTCATATGTATATGTGAGGATAAGTTTATATATTCGAATCTGATGATAGCTTTATCCTTGTCATAGGTCTTTTTTTTATCGTATTGAAGAGGTACATTATGGACTATGCACGAGAATATATAGGTATTTTATGGGGTTTATATATACCCTTCATTTTGTATGGAAAGTTATATTATATATTGAGTGTTAATCGGTAACATTAACTTTGTGTGTGAGTAGGTGTGTTAGTGGGAACCAATGTCTTAGGTAAAGTTCTATCAGTGGATGTAATATTTTTTTTTTAGTTTTTTGGTGACTAGTCATTTAGAGTTTTATATCTATGTATAATCCAGTTTGTTCTGTACGAACACATGTGCACATATGCGTAGGTGTGTATGTGCATGCGTATATATATATATACATATATATATGATTGTAGGACTTATTCCTACATGTTTTATAATGACTCCGACGTTTTGTATTAGTAGTCGGTATGTTTTTTTTCGTAAATAGGTTGGGTTTATTTCAGTAGAATTTTGTTATATCAATGTGTTAAAATGTATTTTGTTTTTTTGTGTGTGTACTGACATTGTCTGCCACGGTTGTTGATTTGCTAATTGTCGGCTTGTGTTTTTCTTATTATGGTTTATGTGTATGTTGCTTTAAAAAAAAAAAAAAAAAAAAAAAAAAAAATTTTTATGTCTTCGTGTATAAAGTTTAATATACAATACTAATGAGTGTACAACGAATTGGATTATATGAGAATGTCTTTGTATATAAAGTTTCATATATAATGTAAATAAGTGTGACATTCTTAGGATAATATTGCCTTTTGTGTTATAAGATACTGGCTGTATTTTATGAATATAATAAACCCACCTGTATGTTCAGGTGTGGGCTGGTTTTAGTTACATGTGTGTGCTGGTTGGGCATTTTGGAGGGGGAATCAAGCATTTACAGTTGAACGTGTTTTTCTTAAGTATAAGTTAGTGTTGGGATAAGGAATGTGGAGTTTTGTTTTTATTATTTAATGGATCACGTTTCTTTGTTTATGTAACCTAAGTATAGCATACATGTATGATGTGTATTGTGTTTTTTAAATAAAATATAAAAAAAAATATATCAGAAGGTAGCCGGTGATGGTGATGAGAGTATTTCAGCAGGCAGTGGAGTGTTGATCTGGAAACTTACAGTGGATTCAATCTTGAGAATCCGTTTCCGAGTCTTCTGAAAGCTTCTTTGGGTAGGTGGTATAAGTCCGGGGGAGGAGGGGAGGGCGGGATCGTTCTCGTTGATTTTTTTTTTTAACGAAATCAGATATTTAGTTTGATAAGTTGGAAGGGCCACAAGCGAATTTTACTGTAGCATTGCATTAACTTGTGTAGAGTTGCTTGGAACACATGATGCTACTATCCGAAGATGTGGTATAGAAGCAGAGGTTTTTCATTTAAGTTCAGGCTTCAGCAATTTCGGTGACAGAGATCGCGGCTTGTGTTTCTATGAGTGAAGTGTCAGTAGTGGGTGCAGATATAGCAAGGGTGGCAGTGAGTCTGGTTGTTTTAGAGATGAGTACATCGGTGTCCATAGGCGCGGATGATTCCGAGATATGTAAACAGTATGGGTAGTGGTTGGTAATCCAGAGCGTTCTTATAGAATCGACTTCAGGGAACTGCATTTCTGGGAGCTTGTTAAAAGCTTGTCAACGTCTTCGTCGCTGAACCGATGGCGTTCTTGATGGTGATCAGGTTACTGAGACGGACACCCAAGGAATGCATACACAGTGCGCCTGCCTCCTAGAGAAAGAATATGGCTGATGCTGTGAGCTATGTGTGCAGAGTAAGATCTCTGTGTTGTGGTCTTCCTGGAGAGAGAGGATTTGCATATACTCTATGTAAAGTGAGATTAGCGACGTGAAGAATTAGGTGAGGTATGCTGAAGCTTGCGTCAGCTTATACATATGTACGGCTTAGAAGAGGCCGAATTCGAGAAGGACCTGCCTAGCTTGGGTCACTAGGCCTACTATAAACTATGACCAGCTTCTATGTGTGATGATAATCATGAAATTTCCTGTCATAAGGCTCAGTCATGTTGTAGAAGCCGATGTTCTGGGTGAATTTATTTGATACGCTGATTAGTGATACCAGAATCCTGCGTTTTAAAGTATTTTCCATGACAATGAGTGGAGCACCTATGTAATTAGTTAGGTGGTTGTGGGAGTTTGTGTGAAATACTGGCGTTGCTTAATTGGTCCATTTCGCTGGCATATTTGTGTTCAGAAATGCGTTTGTGAAGGTCTCTTGATGTTTCTCCTACCTACATTTGGTCAAGGTAGTTGCAAGAGATTGTGTATACCCCTATCGTGGTTTTGACTTGGTGGTGTCTAATTCTGGTGATATCTCTGACTGTAGTGGATGCACAAGCCATCGATCTCCTGCGACTAAAATTTCATATAACACCCTCGACCTTCGCTTTCGGCAAGCGACTTGTTTGGTCTCGTTGAACTGTTGGTTTAAGCTGCTTCTCTTGAAAATTCTTTCAACAGAGCTTCGGTCTACCAATGGGTTCACCATTAAATGCTCTTGTAGTAAACAGTACTCAATGGTGAGAGATTTTCCTCTATCATCCCCGTCTCGGTCACCTGGCTTCGTTGTTGATGATTTCCTCATCATAACTCCAAATGATTGTATTGTCTCTACACTCCAACACAAGCTCAATCAGGCCGAGATCGCTATGCAATTCACACTCGAAGAGGAAGACGACGGCACTGTACCTTTCCTTGATGTTCTCTGTAAATCTGATCATGAACTGTTTCAAAGTATACCGCAACACGATCTTCACAACTACTCGCACCACGACACCTAGACTAAACGTGGCGTTATCATAGGCTTCTCCACATATGCTCTCCGTATCTGCAGCAGTGAATTACTTGAAGAATGTTCTTTCCCAGAAAAGATCTTTTCTAAACTTCCCTGTCCTCGTAATTTCAAAAGAGACTGCAAGCGCCCTGCAATAAAGATCTTCGGCTCACCCCGAGATGACACACAACAGGAAGAAGTCCTCTCATAGTCCTCATAATCCTCTCTGAATTGGACTGAGGAAGCCACTCGCTGGCGAAATGTTTCCACAATAAAGATACCCAAGTGATGTACAAGTGTTTCATTCATCAACACAGTCCTCCTTAATAACTCTTGAACATATCTGCAGCATTCTCTCCAATACCAGATTCCGAGATCCACCACTGCCGCCACTACAATCAAGGACATCGTCATTGAGGGATACCACCAAGTTAAAACCACAGCAGAGGAATACACAATCCCTAACTGGAGTCTACCTGCAGGGTATTCCGGGGATCAACGCCCCCGCGGCCCGGTCCAAAACCAGGCCTCCCGGTGGAACAGGGCCTGATCAACTAGGCTGTTACTGCTGGCCGCATGTAGTCCAACGTACGACCCACAGCCCGGCTGAGCCGGCACCGACTTTAAGTATCTGTCCAGATCTCTCTTGAAGGCAGCCAGGAGCCTATTGGTAATTCCCCTTATGCTTGGCAGGAGGCTGGTGAACACTTCTTAGGCCCCGTACACATATAGTGTTTTCATTTAGTGTACCAATGGCTCCCCTACTTTTCATTGGGGGTGATTTCTGTGCGCAGATTCGGGACCATTCCTTCATGGATTTTCTAAGTGTAGATTATGCCAGCGTTCCAACGAGTACAGGTCAAGGGCTTCCAAGCGTTCCCAGTAGCTGAGGTGTTTGATGGAACTTATATGTGCAGTAAAGGTTCTCTGAACTCTCTCTAGATCTGCAATTTCACCTGCTTGGAACAGAGATGTTAATGCACAGCAGTACTCCAGCCTAGAGAGAACAAGTGATTTGAAAAGGATCATCATTGGCTTGGCGTCTCTTGTTTTGAACGTTCTCATTATCCATCCTATCATTTTTTTTGCAGTTGTGATCGTGACACTGTTGTGATCCTTGAAAGTGAGATCCTCAGACATTACCACTCCCAGGTCCCTTATTATTTTTCCGCTCTATTGTATGATCAGAGTCCAACGTATGAACCACAGCCTGGCTGATCTGGTACTGACTTTCGGTATCTGTCCAGCTCCCTCTTGATGACAACCAGGGGTCTATTGGTAATGCCCCTTATGCCTGGTGGGAGGCTGTTGAACAGTCCTGGGCCCCGGACACTTGTGTTTTTTCTTAGTGTACTAATGGCGCCCCTACTTTTCATTGGTGGGGGTATGTTGCATCGCCTGCCAAGTCTTTTGCTTTTGTAGGGAGTGATTTCTGTGTGCATATTAGGGATCAGTCCCTCCAGAATCTTCCAGGTGTAGATTATGATGTATCTCTTTCGCCTGCGCTCCAGTGAATACAAGTAAAGCACTTCCAAGCGTTCCCAGTAGTTAAGGTGTTTGATGGAACTAATATTTGCAGTAAAGGTTCTCTGTACATTCTCTAGATCTGCAGTTTCACCTGCCTTGAATGGAGATATCAATGTACAACAGTATTCCAGCCTAGAGAAAGCAAATGATTTAAAAAGAATCATCATTGGCTTGGCATTTCTTGTCTTGAATGTTCTCATTATCCATCCTATCAGTTTCTTCGCAAATATGATAGTGGCACTGTTGTGACCCTTGAAGGTGAGATCCTCAGACATTACCACTCCCAAGTCCTTCGCATTATTTTTTCGCTCTATTGTGTGATTAGAGTTTGTAGTATATTCAGTTCTAGCTATTATTTCCTCCAGTTTTCCATAACGGAGTAATATAATTTGTATTCAATGATCATATTGTTTTCCGTTGCCCATTGGAAAACTTGGGTTATATCTTCTTGGAGATTTGCCGTATCCTCAATGTATGACACTCTCATGCAGATTCTAATATCGTCTGCAAAGACTGATATGGTGCTATGGTTTACATCTCTGTCTATCCCTGATATGAGGATGAGGAACAGGATAGGTGCGAGTACTGTGCCATGTGGAACAGAGCTCTTCACTATGGCAGCTTCCGATGTAACTGGTTACCACTACTCTTTGTGCTCGATTAGTTAGAAAGTTGAAGAACCATCTCCCCACTTTGCCAGTTATTACTTTAGCACGCATTTTGTGTGCTATTACACCATGATCACACTTGTCAAAGGAGTTTGCAAAATCTGTGTATACTACATCTGCATTCTGTTTGTTTTCCAGTGCATCCAAGATCATATCATGGTGGTCTAGTAGATGCGAAAGGCAAGAGCGATCTGCTCTGAACCTGTGTTGGCCTGGATTGTGCAACTGATGGGGGTCCATGTGGTTTGCAATCCTGCTTTTTAAAACTCTTTCAAAGATTTTTATGATATGGGACGTTAAAGCTATGCAACGACTGTGGCCAAATACACAAGAACGACAGACCTTCTCGTACGCATTTCTGAACACAAATATGCCAGCAAAATGGACCATTTGAATAAGGCTTGTGTTTTATACAAACTCTTACAACCACCTGATCAATTACAAAGGTGCCCTATTTATTGTCTAGGAAGATACATTAAAACGCAGGATTCTGAAATCATCGCAAATTAGCATGTCAAACTTCTTGGTCGTCGTCCCACATAGCAAGAGGTCATAGTGTGCAGTATCACTACAGCAGGCCTATTGGCCCAAGCTTGGCAAATACTTCTCGAATCCAACCTCTACTCAGCAATATATTTGTCCAACTTGTCATAAGTCTACCAATGAAATCAGCAGTGCTACTAGCCAGGGGATCGAACTCGTGTTGTTTTTGCCCTCCTCATGGAAAGCGAAAATTCACGTCGTTCCGACCCACTGGATCATACAATCCTACAAAGATCACTCACCCAACAAAGCTAGGTGTTTTACCGATATTCGAAGACATACGATGGTGAGAGTGCCTCAGAGCTAAATTCATTCTACTCCCCTGCTAAAACAACACGGGTTCGATCCACCGGCTCGTTCGTGATTACAAATATATATATATATATATATATATATATATATATATATTATATATATATATATATATATATATATATATATATATATATATATATATATATATATATATATATATTTTTTTTTATTTTTTTTTATTATCACACTGTTCCCACCAAGGCAGGGTTTTCTCTCACAGCATTTTACACTACAGTATCTTTATTCATTTGTCTCGGATCGCACATCATCTGCCGCACATCAAGTGCTCATTACTGAACTGAATGTGTTGGAAATAATTAATTGGTTATAAATGACCATTATTTTTAAAGGGGTGGACCGGTACGCCAGCGGAAGGCCTCGCTCAGATGACCAAAGCTCCAAAGGCGGGTCATCATCTAAGACCCGCGTCAGGAAACACTTGTCCTGTTTCCTGACAAACCTTACCTAACCAAACCTAATGTGTTGGACACATGGCCGGGTAGACGGTCTCGCTGTAATATCATAGAGATCAGTAGAATGATATTTTATGAAATTCATGACACTTGTTCCCTGGAAAATGTATTATAGTATAATATTTGAAAATATAATCAACTTGAAAAAACTCACTTTTTTAAAGAAAAAAGAAAAATTAACATCTAAAAATCGTAACTAAAATGCATAAAAAATAATTTGGTGCCTAATGGAAAGGTTATGACGTTCCCTTTACTTTTCATCTTGGAATAATAATTTTCTAGTCAACCTAAACAGCCAATACAAATTTTATCATTTTTTGTGTAACCTACACCAGCAATGAAAGTTTTAAGTTGATATAAAGCGGCATTCTCAAATTATCACAAATTAGCACTTGTACGGTCCATATCCTATGTGAAGGTTAGGTTAGGTAAGGTTCGTCAGGAAACAGGACAAATGTTTCCTGACGCGGGTCGTAGTCAGATGATGACCCGCCTTTGGAGCTTTTGGTCATCTGACCGAGGCCTTCCGCTGGCTTACCGGTCCACCCCTTTAAAAATTATGGTCATTTATAACCTTCCAAAAATAAAAAGGAAGAAAAAAGTGATGTCCTATGTGAATCATCGGCTCAGCATGACGCACAAGTTGTGCGATATTTGAAGACGATAACAAGTAGCATTATCAAGTTAACCCATTAATAAACACTATCAAAAATAACAAATATTCCTCTGAACAAAATACGTTAGTCCTGAAATCGATCAAAAAAGCTTTTCCTACTTATCTTAATGAAACCAATAATTCCCACTTTCCTGTTTGTTGTAAAATTTTGAAATTTGCTGGTAAGTAGCTGGAAATTATATTGGACATTTCTTTGGGTTTATTACAAAGGCTTTAAAAGCTTGAAGTCGTTCAGAGGATTCATTCTCTAGTTATTGCATGGAGAATATCAAATTGGCGCATGCGCGGCTCAGTAACATTCCAAACCTTTTTGTAAATCACATACATATACGCTGAAAATTTTTAAACCAATCAGAAAAGGCATTCCGAAGTTATCGCACGTAAACCATAGATGGATGAAAGATAATATTTCGACAACTGCTATAGGTGGAAATATAAACACAAATGCAGTATAATGTGATCCTTTATTGACAACGTTTCACCCACACAGTGGGCTTTTTCAAGTCACACACGGATCCGTGTGTGACTTGAAAAAGCCCACTGTGTGGGTGAAACGTTGTCAATAAAGGATCACATTATACTGCATTTGTGTTTATATTTCCATTGTGTCGGTATTTTATACCATTTATTTCCAACTGCTATAGGTATTACCTTTTGGGGGATCACTAATAAACTGATCCAAACCCCTGGACATCCTCTTTGTACCACAATCATCATTCAAGAGTCTTTCCAGAGAGGCAGCAGCAGCTACCGTAAGTTGGTGCCTGAGGGCAAAGTATGTGAAGTTGATCTTCAGTATTGACTATTAGAGAAAAATTTCCTGTTGAACCCTGTATGACTTCCTGTTCATCTATCAGGCAGACGGAGACAAAAAAAAAAAGTGTATATGAGGCTTTTTATGCCTCTGAGAAGCAGACGTGTGATAAAGTTTTCTCGAATAAGCGTCTTCCTGTCCACACTCTTCCATGTACAACTGTCTTTATACTTGAAAAATGGTATAAAATACCGACAAGCTGATGATTAAGACGCACATGCAGCAGTTGGGTATCTATTGCTGAAACGTTTCGCCCACACAGTAGACTTCATCAGTCAAATACAGAGGCAGCTGGGGTGGTAAACCCGCCATACCTGCTGCCTTTGTTTTAACAATAAATATGGTCAACTGTTGCACATGTGTTGATCACATTTAAACCTGAGCACCTGTGTGTGCACCTGCTTCTACACATGAGCGATAACACGATAACCTGAGCACCTGTGTGTGCACCTGCTTCTACACATGAGCGATAACACGATAACATGAGCACCTGTGTGTGCACCTGCT
This sequence comes from Cherax quadricarinatus, assembly GCF_038502225.1. NCBI lineage: Eukaryota > Metazoa > Arthropoda > Malacostraca > Decapoda > Parastacidae > Cherax > Cherax quadricarinatus. The sequence goes on from NC_091307.1 coordinate 32,644,268, forward strand.
TCTACACATGAACGAAAACACGATAACATGAGCACCTGTGTATGCACCTGCTTCTACACATGAACTTTCACACGGAAACCTAAGCACCTGTGTGTGCACCTGCTTCTGCACATGAACGATCACACGGAAACCTGAGCACCTGTGTGTGCACCTGCTTCTGCACATGAACGATCACATGGAAACCTGAGCACCTGTGTGTGCACCTGCTTCTACACATGAGCGATAACACGATAACCTGAGCACCTGTGTGTGCACCTGCTTCTACACATGAACGAAAACACGATAACATGAGCACCTGTGTGTGCACCTGCTTCTACACATGGACTTTCACACGGAAACCTAAGCACCTGTGTGTGCACCTGCTTCTGCACATGAACGATCACACGGAAACCTGAGCACCTGTGTGTGCACCTGCTTCTGCACATGAACGATCACACGGAAACCTGAGCACCTGTGTGTGCACCTGCTTCTGCACATGAACGATCACACGGAAACCTAAGCACCTGTGTGTGCACCTGCTTCTGCACATGAACGATCACAGGGAAACCTGAGCACCTGTGTGTGCACCTGCTTCTGCACATGAACGATCACAGGGAAACCTGAGCACCTGTGTGATCGTCTTGGTTCCTGGTTCTTTGAACTTTCGAAGAAATGTGAAATATTCGTCAGAAGTTGCTAATTATTTTAATAATAAATGGCAGAAATATAAATATAAACCAATAATAATATTATAGATTATCATTATTTATTCTTGTTCTCGTTATTATTGTTGTTGCTATTTTTTTCTGTTAGTTATTACTACTGTTTCTCTCACTGTGGTTACTCTGTATCTACATTAATACCATTTATCTGGGAGGTTTGAGTTTCTTCTTTTTTGGGTCATTCTTCCTTCATGGGAAATAGTGACTGCAGTATAAAATAATAATAATAATAATAATAATAATAATAATAATAATAATAATAACTTACGAAATCGTAATAACACGATTACAAGAAAACAACGGTACGGATGGGGCTAGAACCCGTGGTGAGTCGTAAAACGTTAGGCCAGTACGTAAGCCACTGGGCCAGCTGATTACAATAAAATTCATCCAACTAGATATATTTATACAGCAGTGGCTGACGTACTGGCCTAAAGTTTTACGACTCGCTTGCCATGGGTTCTAAACCCACTCTTACAACGGTTTCTTAATAATAACCATATTATAATATAAGAAGACAACAACATAACTTGAAATCACTGTATTTCCATTTTCAGGAAACCCGTTCGTGTGTCTTAGTCCTCGTACATACAAGACTAAGCAACACATCATTAAAAGCAGCTCCATTAACTGAGGTGTTCTTGCTCAAGCACATGCAGGTACCAGGACACCGATGCCCCAGCTCTGTTACTGAGCTTCAGGGCAAATCTAATTCTCTTTCTGGCTGACTTCATCCTAATTTTGAAAAAGTGTGACACTGTACTTTCATTTTCTTTTAATCTTGGTATATCTGTTCAAATTAATGAATAGTGAACTGTAGTGATTACATAAAAAATCACAATGCCGAGAAACTATTCGTTAATGTGTGGTTCTTCTTCCGTGATTACATAGACACATGTCAACACAAACTCTCTCTGTATGCGCAGTGTGCACGCCTCGATAGGGCGACTCGACGCACGTAAGCGAAAACATTTTCTGTGTGTATATGTGCTCCTCCACAGGGTGACCCGACACAGGTCAATAAAATCACTAATAACACAGCAAGAGACAATGATTAACAAAACACTGAAAGCGCTGGGTGGTGATCAGGCATGTCGGGCCCCTATGTTTGCCACTTCACCTCAAGTACTTCACTGAAGCCACGCCGCCGTTGCCGCCTTCGTCACTCCCAACAGCACCAGGAGGGATGGAGGGAGGAAGGGGGCCAATACCAGGACGACGAAGAGGAGGAGAATAGTGGGAGGAAGGGGGAGGGAAGGGGTGGAAGGTGCGACGACAACCACCACCACTACGACGGAGGCAACGGCGGGGGCGGAGGCGGCGACGGCGGAGGTAATGGGGGAAGGGGAGGGTGCGGAGAGAAAGTGGAGGAGGTATCTGTGGCGGCGGAAGCGGCGGCGGAGGCGGCGGCGGTGGCACGGCAGAAGGTGAGACCTACTGATAACCGACATGAAATCGATACTACCAATAGCGAAGGAAGGAGTCATTTCCCCGGCAGCAGGTAGGCCGTCGGGACCCTTGTATACCACCTGAACCAAATTACCTGACGGGGCTGGGACCAGCCTCCTCACCTAAATAACGTTGTCACCTGCCTCCAGATACTCGCTCCAGGAAAATCATTAAAACACACACACACACACACACACACACACACACACACACACACACACACACACACACACACACACACACACACACACACACATACACAGGGAGGTGGGCACAAAGCAGGGGGGAGAGTGAGAAGAGAGGGGAATGGGGGGTGAAGGGGGGTAAAAGAGAATGTAAGTTGAGCTTAAAGGTTGCAAAACTTATTCATTTATATTAACGATCAGAAGATTGTTGTTTAAATTTTTAGATGGACACATATACTCGTGTATATATATATATATATATATATATATATATATATATATATATATATATATATATATATATATATATATATATATATATATATATATATATGTCGTGCCGAATATGTAAAACTGGTCAATTAGCAAGAACTCATTTAAAATTAAGTTCTTTCTGAAATTTTCTCTTATACGTTTAAAGATATATTTTTTTCATTGATGTTAATGTAAAAATTTTAATTTTGCACCAAAAGAATCTTAGAAAACTTACCTAACCTTATTATAACAAGAACAATTTATTTTAGCCTAACCCAACTAAATATATTTTAGATTTGTTTACGATAATTTAAAAACTAAACAAACACAGTGAAATATATTTTTTTCGTTAGGTTAAGAACGATTTTGACGAAATTATTGCATACACAAATTTTCCCTTGTCCTATATGGCACGATGAGCATTGCTATTTAAGCCAAAATCGCAAGTTCTGCAGAACTTCGATCTTGGCTTAAATAGCAACGTTCATCTTGCCATATAGGACAAGCAAAAATTTGTGTATGCAATAATTTCGCCAAAATCATTCTGAACCTAACGAAAAAAAATATATTTCACTGTGTTTGTTTAGTATTAGATTATTGTAAACAGATCTAAAATATATTTAGTTGGGTTAGGCTAAAATTAATTGTTCTTGTTATAATAAGGTTAGGTAAGTTTTCTAAAATTCTTTTGGAGCAAAATTAAAAAATTTTACATTAACATTAATGAAAAAAATATATCTTTAAACGTATAAGAGAAAATTTTAGAAAAGACTTAATTTTAAAGGAGTTCTTGCTAATTGACCAGTTTTACATATTCGGCACGACATATATATATATATATATATATATATATATATATATATATATATATATATATATATATATATATATGTATATATATATATATATATATATATATATATATATATATATATATATATATATATATATATATATGTATATGTACACATTATATATATATATATATATATATATATATATATATATATATATATATATATATATTGTAACCACGAACGAATGGTATTGAATCAATAACAACACTGTGACTAGCCGAAGATTTGAACCCACTTCGTTTTGGCCCGCCTCATTGTGAGTGAAAATCACACATGATGCACTAACGTACTGGACCACGCAATCCTACAAGAATCAAGCACCCAGCAGAGCTACGTGTTTTACCATGATCCGAGGACATACGGTGGTGTGGGTGCCTATAAGCTAATTTCATTCTACTCCCCGCTTGGTGTACTAGCCTCCACGAGCAGTATTTCATATTATTATAACCACAAATGAGTGGTATTGAATCAATAACAACACTGCGTCTAGCCGAGGCACCCACACCTCCATGTTCTCGGATCAAGGTAAAACACCTAGATTTGCTGGGTGCTTGATTCTTTTAGGATTGCGTGGTCCAGTGGGTTAGAGCGTCATATGTGATTTTCACTCACCATGAGGTGGGCCAAGACGACATGGGATCGAATCCTCGGCTAGTCACAGTGCTTTATATATATATATATATATATATATATATATATATATATATATATATATATATATATATATATATATATATATACTTTCATACATTCCGTTCTTTGCCTCCACAGATAACATTTTTTGCCTCCACATATACCTCAATGCACCACTCACCTTTTTTCCTTCATCAATTCTATGATTAACCTCATCCTTCATAAATCCATCCACTGACACGTCAACTCCCAAATATCTGAAAACATTCACTTCTTTCATACTCCTCCTCCCCAATTTTATATCCAATTTTTCCTTACCTAAATCATTTGATACTCTCATCACCTTACTCTTTTCTATGTTCACTTTCAACTTTCTACCTTTACATACACTCCCAAATTCGTCCACTAACCTTTGCAATTTTACTTTAGAATCTCCCATAAGCACTGTATCATCAGCAAAAAGTAACTGTGTCACTTCCCATTTTGTATTTAATTCCCCATAATTTAATCCCACCCCTGTCCTGAACACCCTAGCATTTACTTCTTCTACAACCCCATCTATAAATATATTAAACAACCATGGTGGCATTACACATCCCTGTCTAAGACCTACTTTTACTGGGAAGTGGTCTCCCTCTCTTCTACACACCCTAACCTGAGCCTCACTATCCTCATAAAAACTCTTTACAGCATTTAGTAACTTACCACCTATTCCATATACTTGCAACATCTGCCACATTGCTTCCTTATCCACTCTATCATATGCCTTTTCTAAATCCATAAATGCAATAAAAACTTCCCTACCTTTATCTAAATACTATTCACATATATGCTTCAATGTAAACACTTGATCAACACATCCCCTACCCTCTCTAAAACCTCCTTGCTCATCCGCAATTCTACATTCTGTCTTACCTCTAATTCTTTCAATAATAACCCTACCGTACATTTTTCCTGGTATACTCAGTAAACTTATTCCTCTATAATTTTTACAATTTCTTTTGTCCCCTTCCCTTTATATGAAGGGGCTATACACGCTCTCCGCCAATCCCTAGGTACCTTTCCCTCTTACATACATTTATTAAACAAAAATACCAACCACTCCAACACTATGTCCCCCCCTGCTTTTAACATTTCTGTCATGATCTCGTCAGTACCAGCTGCTTTACCCCCTTTCATTCTACGTAATGCCTCACGCACCTCGTCCACACTCACATCCTGCTCTTCTTCACTCCTAAAAGATGGTATACCTCCCTGGCCAGTGCATGAAATTACCGCCTCCCTTTCTTCGTCGACATTTAAAAGTTCCTCAAAATATTCTCGCCATCTACCCAAAACCTCCATCTCCCCATCTACTAACTCCTATTCTCTGTTTTTAACTGATAAATCCATTTGTTCCCTAGGCTTTCTTAACTTGTTTAACTCATTCCAATTTTTTTTCTTATTTTCATTAAATTCCTTGACAGTACCTCTCCCACTCTATCATCCGCTCTCCTTTTGCACACTCTCACCACTCTCTTCACCTTTCTTATACTCTCCTCTTCTTATAACACTTCTGCTTTGTAAATACCTTTCATAAGCTACCTTTTTCTCTTTTATCACACCCTTTGCTTCATCATTCTACCAATCACTCCTCTTTCCTCCTGCATCCACCCTCCTATAACCACAAACTTCTGCCCCACTTTCCAATACTGCATTTTTAAAACTATTCCAACCCTCTTCAACCCCCCCACTACTCATACTTGCACCAGCCCACCTTTCTGCCAATAGTTGCTTATATCTCACCCGAACTTCCTCCTCCCTTAGTTTATACTCTTTCACCTCCCTCTTACTTGTTGTTGCCATTTTCCTCTTATCCCATTTACCTCTTACTCTAACTGTAGCTACAAATAGATAATGATCCGATATATCAGTTGCCCCTCTATAAATAAGCAAGTGGTATTTAATCAATAACAACGCTTAGACTAGCCGAGGATTCGAACCTGTGTTGTTTTAGACTGCGTCATGATGAGCGAAAATTCTACGATGCTCTAACCGTTGGGACCACACAATCCTACAAGAATCACTCACCCAGTAGAGCTAGGTGCTGTACTGTGAGCCGAGGACATACGATGGTGTGGGTGCTTTAGATCTAATTTTATCCTCCTCCCCGTTTGGTGTACTGCTCGTGGAGGCTAGTACACCAAACGGGGAGGAGAATGAAATTAGCCCTGAAGCACCCACACCATCGTATGTCCTTGGATCACAGTACAACACCTAGCTCTGCTGGGTACATGATTCCTGTAGGATTGTATTGTCCCGTGGGTTAGAGCGTCGTGGAATTTTCACTCACCATGAGGCGGGCCAAAGCAACACGGGTTCGAATCCTTGGCTAGTCGCAGTGTTGTTATTGATATATATATATATATATATATATATATATATATATATATATATATATATATATATATATATATATATATATATATACGTCGTGCCGAATAGGCAGAGCTTGCGATCTTGGCTTAAATAGCAACGCTCATCTTGCCATATAGGACAAGCGAAAATTTGTGTATGCAATAATTTCGCCAAAATCATTCTGAACCTAGCGAAAAAAATATATTTCACTGTGTTTGTTTAGTATTAAATTATTGTAAACAAATCTAAAATATTTAGTTGGGTTAGGCTTAAATAAATTGTTCTTGTTATAATAAGGTTAGGTAAGTTTTCTAAGTTCCTTTTGGTGCAAAATTAACATATTTTACATTAATATTAATCAAAAAAATATATCTTGAAACTTATAAGAGAAAATTTTAGAAAGGACTTAATTTTAAATAAGTTCTTGCTAATTGGCCAGTTTTACATATTCGGCACGACATATAGTATATATATATATATATATATATATATATATATATATATATATATATATATATATATATATATATATATATATATATATATGCAAGGAATTCGCAAGAACAGGCGAAATATACACAAACACTGATCTCTGGCTGAAGGAGACTCGAACCTACGAACCTTGGAACAAGGTACGCAGTGCTTTACCAATCTACCCACACTGGACCAATACCTTGGAGTCCAGCTTGCGCTAGACTTTGATCCAAGGCAGCCAGCTTTCAGGGAGAAGGCTTACAGCTTTTCATCTCATCCCCTGCATGCATCAGCATTACTAGAGATATTAACAATGCAACGAATTCGCAAGAACAGGCGAAATATACTCAAACACTGATCTCTGGCTGAAGGAGACTCGAACCTACGAACTATGGAGCAAGGTACGCAATGCTTTACCAATCTACCCACACTGTGTGTGTATATTTCGCCTGCTCTTGCGAATTCCTTGCATTGTTAATATCTCTAGTAAGGCTGATGCATGCAGGGGATGAGATGAAAAGCTGTAAGCCTTCTCCCTGAAAGCTGGCTGCCTTGGATCAAAGTCTAGCGCAAGCTGGACTCCAAGGTATTGGTCCAGTGTGGGTAGATTGGTAAAGCACTGCGTACCTTGTTCCAAGGCTCGTTGTTTCGAGTCTCAGTCAGCGAGAGATCTGTGTATATATATATATATATATATATATATATATATATATATATATATATGTCGTGCCGAATAAGTAAAACTGGTCAATTAACAAGAATTCATTTAAAATTAAGTCCTTCCTAAAATTTTCTCTTATACGTTGACACATATGTACTTTTTTCATGTATGTTAATATAAAAATTAATGATTTTGTACTAAATGAACCTTAGGAAACTTAAGTAAGAAAGTATACTTACTTCAGTAAGTAAGTTCACGTATACACAAATACAGTTACATAGAATTATCGTACATAGCAGCATATGTGTAGAGAACCTAGGATAACCCAAAAAAGTCTGAGTGACTTATTTCCATTGGGGTCCTTTTACCTTATTATTATAATATAAAGGTTATAATATTTTCTTATTATTCTATAATGAAGATAACATCTTATTATCATACTAAAAAGACTATCTACTACACGAGGGTCATTAAGACTATCTACAATACGAGGGTTATTACTAGGAATAAGGTAAAATTTACGCGTATGTTAGCTAGAAAATAGAAAATCATTCCCCTCCCTTTCTGTAGCTACATTCATCAGACACCTTCTGGCACTCTTCTTGAACTGGTTCATGCTATGACTGGCTTTGACATGCGCGGGCAGTCTGTTCCATTCCTTTATTGCTGTACAATAAAAGGTGTTTGAAGCCTGGCCAATGACTGTGGGTACTACAAAGTTGCGCTCTCCCACCCTAGTACTATGATTGCTTTGGTTCCGAACCTTGACAGAATTGACAGCAAGATATTCTGGACACTGTGGGCAATTTTATAAACATGATTTAGCTTCAGTTGTTTTACTCTGTCTTCAACATTCAGCATATCCAACTGCTTTAATTCATTCTGGCCTACATGCTCTCTTGGTCCCAGCCCCAGGATGAATCTTACGAATTTGTTCTGGGTGATTTGCAGTCTATCTTTCAGTTTTTTTTGTCAAGGCAGAGTACCTTGAAGAGCAAGTGTAATCCATATGGCATTGTATAAGGGCTAGATATAGGGTCCTGCGAGCCTCAGTAGGTAGACACTGTGCTTGTCTATACAGGAACTTCAGTCTGGCATTCGCTTTCTTTACTACACTGTTCCCTATCAATTCTCCTGACATACATGGGTCAAAGGGGATTCCCAGATATTTTACTGATGAAACCAAAGTGATGGGATCCCCATTACACTGGACATTAAAATTATTTACCCTTCTCAGTTTATGTTTCGTGCCAAAGAGAATGGCTTCAGTTTTCCCTAGGTGTAATGATAGTTTGTTGTCTACTAACCATTTGCTGCAGGACTCCAGTTCCAGTGTTAAAACATTAGCTATATCTTGTGGGCCTTTACTTGACACTAACAGAGCACTGTCATCTGCATACAGTAGGAGTTTGCACTTGACACTGATAAGCATGTCATTGACATAACATAAGAATAATAAGGGACCCAGAATACTACCTTGGGGAACTCTACATGCTATCGGCAGGGGTTCTGATTCCGTTTTGTTGATTTTGACAATTTATCTCCAGCCTACAGAACCTATACCGATAGCTTGAAGTTTCTTATATAAAATATTGTGGTTGACAGTATCGAAGGCCTTTTGCAGGTCTAAGGTTACCATACCTATGAGGTTCCCCTTTGACATTTCAGTTCTCAGGTAATCCATCAGATTAATTAGGGAGGTGTCGGTTGAGTAAGATCTTCTAAAGCCCGATTAATAGCTATGGTGAATGTTGTTGTCATTAAGGTACTTAACTACTTGAGAATACACCGCCCTCTCTAGAATTTTAGATATTATACTGAGTATACTAACAGGCCAATAGTTGCTTACATCAGACCTACTATTTTTCTTGAAGATAGGAGTAACTCTGGCCTCCTTGAACCCATCCGGTACAGTATTAGTGGTGATTGATAGATTTATTATGTGAGCAATAGGGATGACAATTCAGAAGCACCATCTTTTAGGAACTTAGACGGGATGTTATCAGGGCCAGTGCTCTTAGTTGGGCTTAACCTGCTTAGTTTTTTTTTAATAAAGTCATGAAATACACCTACTAGTTGACAACTGTTTGGGGTTACCTCTTCATTGATATAGTATGTTTGAAACTTATCAGAGTATGTGTTAAAGGTATTTGATGCAGCTGGTAGTTTACTTGCTAGTGTTGATGCAACAGATGTGTAGAAGGAATTAATGCCACCTTAGATGTTTCGTGGCATACCTCGTTATCGATAGTGAGTACTATGTTAGACCTATCTACTGGCTTATGGCTATACCCCAACTGTTTTAGTTGTTGCCAGAGCTTTCTGGGGTTATGCTTATACTCTTCAATTTTTGAGCAATAGTGCTTTGCCTTTGCTCCTTCTATAAGTCTCTGCGCTCTGTTCCTCACCCTTTGGAATTCATTTAGTGCTGTGCTGCAATATCCTGTCTGCTTTAAATCTTCTTAGCAGCTGGTCTCTGAATTTCATATTATCTAATATCTCAGTATTCATCCAGGGTTCAGTTCTTCGTTTAATCCTAACCTCTTTAACTGGTGCAATATTATCAAGGATGGTAGTGAACATTCTTTTGAATTTTTCCCAGGCATCGTTTACGTCCTTGCAACTTGTTATCTCTGTCTAGTCACAATTGTGTAGCCTATTCACCAGTGTTTCTTTACTGTAGTTTCTAGTTGGCCTCATTTTTATTGTCCTGTGTAGGCCTATCCTATCCCTAGTGACTTTCCTAGTGCAGTAAATGATGAAATGATCACTAAGGCCTGTGGTAATGACGCCTGATTGACTAATGTTCTCAGAGCGGTTACAAAGTATGCGGTCAATTAGGGTGGCTGAGAACTGTGTCATCCGGGTTGGTGTATTAATTAGTTGAGTGTAACTATTTAAACCTAGAATTTGCTTATACCTTTTGCAAAGCCCGTTATTTTGCAGCTGAAAACAGATATTGAAGTCTAGCAGTATTGTCTCGCAATTGTTTTCAAGTCCGGACAGACTTTGAAAAAATCTTCTAAGAACTGGTCCTGGGTAGGAGGGCGGTAACTAGTTCCTACTAAGATGGGTTTGGTCTTGGGAAGCAGCACTTCAAACCATAGAATCTCCAGTTTATTGTTATTTAAATCAGGTCTTGGGTTGTAAGCTATGTCATTCCTAATGTAAGCACATACTCCACCACCCTTTCTGTTCCTATCTATGCGTTTTATATTGTAACCTTCTATTTTGACCTCGTCGTCAATCACCGTATCAACCAACCAGGATTCAGAGATGGTTATAACTGCCGCCCTAATTTTGTTAGCTAGAATCCTAATCTCTGCCAATTTAGGAAGAAGTGATCTTGCGTTGACATGAATATAGTGAAGGCCTGTTTTCATAAAACAATTATAATCATCAATATATGGCAATGGGTCATATGTATTAAAATTAGGTAAATCAATGCCATCATTGCTAAAGGGTAACTGTGCCAAAGTGCATTTGTTACACACAAAGTGAATTCTGGCACCGTTACTATAATTGTACATACATCCATCGTGCACCCACCCCTTACACATTTTACATAACGTGCCTTTTCTGTTTTTCATGCATACTTTAGTACAGTGTATGCACCTGTTTGGTAGTGTTTGAGATAATAATGGCTGTATTGTCTCACATTGACCTATGTATGCATTACATATGGAGTTAAGGTTATCATTCCTAGCTACTATACCGTCATTATCACCGTCATTTATATGTCTGTTTTGCCTCTGCACAATAGTTTGAGGTCCTGGATTAATTTGGATATCAACACCTAAGAGCGCTACGATAAGAGCTGTGTGCCACTGTTTTTGTTTGGGTATGCGGTGTTGCCATACCTTGCAGCGATAGTGACATTTACTTTTCTGGTAGGATGGCAACTGTTGGGCTTTTACTGTCCAGGGCGCTGTTACTCCATTCACCTTTTCCAGCCCCCAGACCTTATTATATCAAATGTAGTTTAATTAGGTTAATCCAACTAAATATATTTTAGATCAGTTTACAATAATTTAATAATAAACAAGCAAAATGATATATATTTTTTTCGTTAGATTCAGAATGACTTACGAAATTATTGCATACACAAATTTTCGCTTGCCTTATTCGGCAAGAAGTGCGTTGCTATTTAAGCCAAAATCGCAAGTTTTACTTATTCGGTATGACACACACACACACACACACATTATATATATATATATATATATATATATATATATATATATATCTATATATATATATATATCACTTCTACTTTGTAAAAACTTCTCATATGCTAACTTTTTCTCCCTTACTACTCTCTTTACATCATCATTCCACCAATCGCTCCTCTTCCCTCCTGCACCCACTTTCCTGTAACCACAAACTTCTGCTGAACACTCTAACACTACATTTTTAAACCTACCCCATACCTCTTCGACCCCATTGCCTATGCTCTCATTAGCCCATCTATCCTCCAATAGCTGTTTATATCTTACCCTAACCGCCTCCTCTTTTAGTTTATAAACCTTCACCTCTCTCTTCCCTGATGCTTCTATTCTCCTTGTATCCCATCTACCTTTTACTCTCAGTGTAGCTACAACTAGAAAGTGATCTGATATATCTGTGGCCCCTCTATAAACATGTACATCCTGAAGTCTACTCAACAGTCTTTTATCTACCAATACATAATCCAATACATAAGTAGAAGTGATGCAAGGAGGGAAGAGTATATGGAGAAAAAGAGAGAGGTTAAGAGAGTGGTGAAGCAATGTAAAAAGAGAGCAAATGAGAGAGTGGGTGAGATGTTATCAACAAATTTTGTTGAAAATAAGAAAAAGTTTTGGAGTGAGATTAACAAGTTAAGAAAGCCTAGAGAACAAATGGATTTGTCAGTTAAAAATAGGAGAGGAGAGTTATTAAATGGAGAGTTAGAGGTATTGGGAAGATGGAAGGAATATTTTGAGGAATTGTTAAATGTTGATGAAGATAGGGAAGCTGTGATTTCGTGTATAGGGCAAGGAGGAATAACATCTTGTAGGAGTGAGGAAGAGCCAGTTGTGAGTGTGGGGGAAGTTCGTGAGGCAGTAGGTAAAATGAAAGGGGGTAAGGCAGCCGGGATTGATGGGATAAAGATAGAAATGTTAAAAGCAGGTGGGGATATAGTTTTGGAGTGGTTGGTGCAATTGTTTAATAAATGTATGGAAGAGGGTAAGGTACCTAGGGATTGGCAGAGAGCATGCATAGTTCCTTTGTATAAAGGCAAAGGGGATAAAAGAGAGTGCAAAAATTATAGGGGGATAAGTCTGTTGAGTGTACCTGGTAAAGTGTATGGTAGAGTTATAATTGAAAGAATTAAGAGTAAGACGGAGAATAGGATAGCAGATGAACAAGGAGGCTTTAGGAAAGGTAGGGGGTGTGTGGACCAGGTGTTTACAGTGAAACATATAAGTGAACAGTATTTAGATAAGGCTAAAGAGGTCTTTGTGGCATTTATGGATTTGGAAAAGGCGTATGACAGGGTGGATAGGGGGGCAATGTGGCAGATGTTGCAAGTGTATGGTGTAGGAGGTAGGTTACTGAAAGCAGTGAAGAGTTTTTACGAGGATAGTGAGGCTCAAGTTAGAGTATGTAGGAAAGAGGGAAATTTTTTCCCAGTAAAAGTAGGCCTTAGACAAGGATGTGTGATGTCACCGTGGTTGTTTAATATATTTATAGATGGGGTTGTAAGAGAAGTAAATGCGAGGGTCTTGGCAAGAGGCGTGGAGTTAAAAGATAAAGAATCACACACAAAGTGGGAGTTGTCACAGCTGCTCTTTGCTGATGACACTGTGCTCTTGGGAGATTCTGAAGAGAAGTTGCAGAGATTGGTGGATGAATTTGGTAGGGTGTGCAAAAGAAGAAAATTAAAGGTGAATACAGGAAAGAGTAAGGTTATGAGGATAACAAAAAGATTAGGTGATGAAAGATTGAATATCAGATTGGAGGGAGAGAGTATGGAGGAGGTGAACGTATTCAGATATTTGGGAGTGGACGTGTCAGCGGATGGGTCTATGAAAGATGAGGTGAATCATAGAATTGATGAGGGAAAAAGAGTGAGTGGTGCACTTAGGAGTCTGTGGAGACAAAGAACTTTGTCCTTGGAGGCAAAGAGGGGAATGTATGAGAGTATAGTTTTACCAACGCTCTTATATGGGTGTGAAGCGTGGGTGATGAATGTTGCAGCGAGGAGAAGGCTGGAGGCAGTGGAGATGTCATGTCTGAGGGCAATGTGTGGTGTGAATATAATGCAGAGAATTCGTAGTTTGGAAGTTAGGAGGAGGTGCGGGATTACCAAAACTGTTGTCCAGAGGGCTGAGGAAGGGTTGTTGAGGTGGTTCGGACATGTAGAGAGAATGGAGCGAAACAGAATGACTTCAAGAGTGTATCAGTCTGTAGTGGAAGGAAGGCGGGGTAGGGGTCGGCCTAGGAAGGGTTGGAGGGAGGGGGTAAAGGAGGTTTTGTGTGCGAGGGGCTTGGACTTCCAGCAGGCATGCTTGAGCGTGTTTGATAGGAGTGAATGGAGACAAATGGTTTTTAATACTTGACGTGCTGTTGGAGTGTGAGCAAAGTAACATTTATGAAGGGATTCAGGGAAACCGGCAGGCCGGACTTGAGTCCTGGAGATGGGAAGTACAGTGCCTGCACTCTGAAGGAGGGGTGTTAATGTTGCAGTTTAAAAACTGTAGTGTAAAGCACCCTTCTGGCAAGACAGTGATGGAGTGAATGATGGTGAAAGTTTTTCTTTTTCGGGCCACCCTGCCTTGGTGGGAATCGGCCGGTGTGATAAAAAAAAAAAAAAAAAAATATATATATATATATATATATAATATGGGGTCCAGCTCTGGTGTAAATTGTGGGACCCCACAGCCTCGAAGAAGTCGATAAAAAGGCTTCAAGGAAGAACATTTGGATTTCTTCCTGAAGCCGTTTAAATATTCCACTTCCCCTACCACCCCATCTTTTCATTCTTTTTTACCAATAGGTATATTTTATTACATAATATTGTACAAAAAGGTTTAAGAGTTACATTGTTGATATAAAGATGGCATATACAGTATATGAGATGTGAGAGATGTCTAGTACATATTGTTACATGTTTGTCACTGATTATAATGCGAAAATCTCATCCAGCTCCTCAGAGCTGGGGCGCGTGCCCAAAATACAGCAGGCATTACCCCTCTGAACAGCAGCGCTGAGTCGCTGGAACAGAAAACTAGCTGCCCTGGGATCCATAGTTACCCTGATGAGTCTTTTGCTTAGCTTAGAAGCACTCTTTCCCCATGAGCAGAGGGGTCTCAGAGCCTATGGGAACAAACATATAATGATGGGCAAGTTCTCCATATTTTCTAGACTTTTGGGACTCCCTGAAGCTGGTGGCTGCCCCTTCTTCTTCCCTGGTGTATTGGAGATAGGTATCAGCCAAGGTAGATGCACATGTGTAGTCCCACAACACCTGCTTACCGTCTGTCCAGGCTTGAAGTGTGATACCATCTGGACGCTTGTGGCTGCCATCAGATCTGCATAGTTAGGGTGGCTCCCTTACTGCTGGGCATCCGGCTGTCGTGAGGCTCCTCTTGATGTTATTAACCTCCTCATGTCTTGCAGTCTTTCCCTTGGATTTACGGCACACAAGACCATGGTACCCTAATCGGTCTGCTGCTTCACTGCCACAAATACACCTGTGTTCGGCGAGAATCGGGGCGGCAAGTCGAAGGGCAACACCAATGCGGATGGTCTTTGGGTCGAGCCGTGTGCCAAGGCTGGAATTGGGAACAGCCAGCAGAAAGTCCCCTGCATGAGGAGGTCTCACTGCCAGGAGGCGGGCTCTATCCTTCACTGACACACTCTGAAGCACTGTTGAGGCTATTTTCTCCACTATCGGGCCACCCCAGTGCGATTGTTTGTAGTTGTTGGGGGGAGCAGGTCTAGTTTCAGAGCCCGTTAGATTATCCCAGATCGTGGCTCCGTCAATGAACTTTTGGTCCTGGACTCCAATCTTGTCCCTAAGATGTTCAGGGAGAATTGCTGCTGCAAACCCTCTGGATGCAATGCATGAGGACAGAAAAGCAGGTAGTGCAATCTGTGATGACTTGCGGACACCAATGCCTCCTAGTCTGACTGAAAGTGTAGCTTGGTTCCACTGCCCATCTTCTAGAGTAAGGTGAGAAGGTACAAGGCATCGTGGGTGTCCAGATTGCCTATTCGTTGTTCCATTCTCCTCAGTTCTTCCAATTTCTTCCTGAGGATTGTGTCAATGGCATTGCTTCCCAGAGGTGCTCCAAGCAAGACACTGTTTGTAGGGGCAATGACTAATGTTCTTGGTAGTTTGAATCTCACTGCATTTATCACTTGTTGACTGACTGAAATGATTTCACATTTGGATGGTTTCAGGATGAGACCCATTTCCTGTCCCCGTGTCATCACTTGTGTAAGATCACCTAAGAGAGAGACTTTTGTACCTGCTATTGTGCCATCATCCAGGAACCAGATGTTTAGCTCACTGGTCAGTCTGACTGTGATTTCCCTAACTGCTATACAGAAGAGAAATGGTGCTGGACACCCTCTGATGAAGTGATTTCATGCTCTCCAAACAGGAGCATTGATTCCTTGCTATATCCAGCTGAAACAAAGGGGAAGAGACCAGGGAAATGTTCTTGTACCGCTGCTTATACCACATCTCTTTTCAGGAGATTAAATGCATTCTTGAAGTCTAATTTTACTACTGCTTTGTCCTCAGGCAGGTTGTTGATATACGCCCTTGTTGCATCTTGGCTGCCTCTGCGTGAATGCTTCGGACAGCAGCTTTGGAAATGAGGCGGCGAAAAGTGTTGCCTACTGCAATAGGCCTAATTCCCTCATCCTTCTTTTTAAGTGCACAAAGTGTTGCACCAAAAAAGAAAGATTTAATTTCGTCAGGAATCAGACCAGCCAAGGAATTGTTGACGAACCTTGTGATCTCTGAAAGCAGTGTCTCTGCAATCTCCCCAATAACTGGATTAACCAGTTCCTTTAAATGCTGTGGTCTTATTCCAGTGTAACACCCAGCAGAGTCAGATGGGAACGACATTATTGCTTTGTAAATGTCCGAGTCTTCCATGATCAATGGTTCCATAGTGGGGACAGAGGTGTTGGAAATGTTGGTGCCTCTGATTTCCCTAGCATGGTGCATTCCTCTAAGTGCTTCTGCATTGTCAGCATCCCTGGGGGCAACTGTATCTTCACTGATAATAATTCTGATTGCCCCCACTGTGTTGCCCACTTCAGTTTTCTTGCTCACCTGCACTCTGACTTTTTCACTGTCAGTGGAGTGAGTGGGGATTCTGCCTCTCCCGTTTTTTAATTGACTGGGAAGGCGAATGAAGCTATCAGGTCTAGGAAAGTCTCTTAAACATTTAATGATCATTGAGGCTAGCCTATTTCCCCGTCTTTCCGGCACAACTAAGCAGATATTACCAAAAAGTAGCAGTGCCATGCATTGATGGTTGGTGGAGCATTTAGGATAGTGGAACCATCGTTTACTTTTATTAAGAGGTTTGTAAGTTTCCCAGCTGCGTGTAGACGGGCTGCCTTGGGAATATGTGTGAGTGTCCTGGTACCTGTTGCTTTAATTGCTTCCAAGATATTGTCTGATGAGATGAGGTCTGTTGGAGTGGGTTCAGATGCCCAAGGTGGATCTGGATCATCACTTTCCACAGGAGGACATCCTGAACCAGGGCAGCTACCGTGTTTGAGGAGTATATATATATATGTCGTGCCGAATAGGCAGAACTTGCGATCTTGGCTTAAATAGCAACGATCATCTTGCCATATAGGACAAGTGAAAATTTGTGTATGCAATAATTTCGCCAAAATCATTCTGAACCTAATGAAAAAAATATATTTCACCGTGTTTGTTTAGAATTAAATTATTGTAAACAATTCTAAAATATATTTAGTTGGGTTAGGCTAAAATAAATTGTTCTTGTTATAATAAGGTTAGGTAAGTTTTCTAAGATTCTTTTGGTGCAAAATTAAATTTTTTTACATTAACATTAATGACAAAAATACATCCTTAAACGTATAAGAGAAATTTTTAGAAAGGATTTAATTTTATATGAGTTCTTGCTAATTGACCAGTTTTACATATTCGGCACGACATTATATATATATATATATATATATATATATATATATATATATATATATATATATATATATATATATATATATATTTATATATATATGTCGTGCCGAATAGGCAGAACTTGCGATCTTGGCTTAAATAGCAACGCTCATCTTGCCATATAGGACAAGCGAAAATTTGTTTATGCAATAATTTCGCCAAAATCATTCTGAACCTAACGAAAAAAATATATTTCGCTGTGTTTGTTTAGTATTAAATTATTGTAAACAAATCTAAAATATATTTAGTTGGGTTAGGCTAAAATAAATTGCGCTTGTAATAATAAGGTTAGGTAAATTTTCTAAGTTCCTTTTGGTGCAAAATTACAAAATTTTTACATCAACATTAATGAAAAAACTATATATTTAAACGTATAAGAGAAATTTTTTAGAAAGGAGTTAATTTTCAATGAGTTCTTGCTAATTGACCAGTTTTACATATTCGGCACGACATATATATATATATATATATATATATATATATATATATATATATATATATATATATATATATATATATATATATATATATATATATATATATATATGTCGTGCCGAATAGGCAGAACTTGCGATCTTGGCTTAAATAGCAAAGCTCATCTTGCCATATAGGACAAGAGAAAATTTGTGTATGCAATAATTTCGCCAAAATCATTCTGAACCTAACGAAAAAAATATATGTTTGATTTTGTTTGTTTAGTATTAAATTATCCTAAACGTATTTAAAATATATTTAGTTGGGTTAGGCTAAAATAAATTGCGCTTGTTATGATAAAGTTAGGTAAGTTTTCTAAGATTCTTTTGGTGCAAAATTAAAATTTATTACATTAACATTAATGAAAAAAATATTTCTTTAAACGTATGAAAGAAAATTTCAGAAAGGACTTAATTTAAAATGAGTTCTTGCTAATTGACCAGTTTTACATATTCGGCACGACATAATATATATATATATATATATATATATATATATCACTGCGCTAGCCAAGGACTCGAACCCATGCTGCTTTGGCCTGCCACATGGTGGGCGAAAACGCACGACGCCTTAATCCACAGGACCATACGATCCTTACAAGTAGGGCACCCAGTGGAACTGGATGTTGTGCTCCCTACCCAAGGACACACGATGGTGTGGATGACTCTAGGCTAATTTCATTCTAGTCCCTGTTTGGTGTACTAGTTCAACGAACAGTATTATATATATATATATATATATATATATATATATATATATATATATATATATATATATATATATATATTCATATATTCATATATATATATATATATATATATATATATATATATATATATATATATATATATATATATATATTCATATATATATATATATATATATATATATATATATATATATATATATATATATTATATATATATATATATATATATATATATATATTATATATATATATATATACATATAGGTAGTAGGTTGGTAGACAGCAACCGCCCTGGGAGGTACTACCGTCCTGCCAAGTGAGTGTAAAACGAAAGCCTGTAATTGTTTTACATGATGGTAGGATTGCTGGTGTCCTTTTTTCTGTCTCATGAACATGCAAGATTTCAGGTACGTCTTGCTACTTCTACTTACACTTAGGTCACACTACACATACATGTACAAGCACATATATACACACCCCTCTGGGTTTTCTTCTATTTTCTTTCTAGTTCTTATTCTTGTTTATTTCCTCTTATCTCCATGGGGAAGTGGAACAGAATTCTTCCTCCGTAAGCCATGCGTGTTGTAAGAGGCAACTAAAATGCCGGGAGCAAGGGGCTAGTAACCTCTTCTCCTGTATATATTACTAAATGTAAAAGGAGAAACTTTCGTTTTTCCTTTTGGGCCACCCCGCCTCGGTGGGATACGGCCGGTGTGTTGAAAGAAGAAGAATATATATATATATATATATATTCATATATATATATATATATATATATATATATATATA
>NC_091307.1:32666552-32669052 GCF_038502225.1 Cherax quadricarinatus
TAGCAGTAAAGGTCGAGAACCAAAACCTAGTCATTGTGGTAGTCTACAAGCCTCCGGATGCAACATCCCTGCAATTCCAGGAACAGCTGTTAAAAATTGACTACTGTCTGGAAAATCTTCCAGCTCCTGCACCCAACATCTTGCTCCTGGGGGATTTCAACTTAAGGCACCTAAAATGGAGGAATATAGCAAATAATATTGTTGCAGTAATAACACCAGGAGGCAGCTCTGATGAAAACTCACACTCACACGAGCTTTTAAATCTCTGCACAAAATTCAATTTAAACCAGCAAATAATAGAGCCTACTAGACTGGAGAATACACTAGACCTCATCTTCACTAACAATGATGATCTGATAAGAAATGTCACCATATCAAAAACAATATACTCAGATCACAACATAATTGAGGTTCAGACATGTATGCGTGGAGCCCCAGACCGACATAATGAGACTAGTCATGAGGGAGCATTCACCAAATTCAACTTCAATAACAAAAACATAAAGTGGGACCAAGTAAACCAAGTCCTAACCGATATAAGCTGGGAAGATATACTAAGCAACACAGACCCCAACTTATGCCTAGAACAGATTAACTCGGTGGCACTCGATGTATGCACAAGGCTTATTCCTCTAAGAAAAAGGAGGAGTAGATGTAAAATAGAAAGAGACAGGCGCTCCCTTTACAGGCGAAGGAAAAGAATAACAGAGCGGCTAAAAGAGGTCAATATATCTGAAATGCGTAGGGAGACACTGGTCAGAGAAATAGCAAGCATCGAACTTAAGCTAAAAGAATCCTTTAGGAGTCAGGAATCGCGGGAAGAACTAAAAGCCATAAATGAAATCGAAAGAAACCCAAAGTATTTCTTCTCCTATGCCAAATCAAAATCGAGAACAACGTCCAGTATTGGGCCCCTACTTAAACAAGATGGGTCCTACACAGATGACAGCAAGGAAATGAGTGAGCTACTCAAGTCCCAATATGACTCAGTTTTTAGCAAGCCGCTAAGCAGACTGAGAGTCGAAGATCAAAATGAATTTTTTATGAGAGAGCCACAAAATTTGATTAACACAAGCCTATCCGATGTTATCCTGACGCCAAATGACTTCGAACAGGCGATAAATGACATGCCCATGCACTCTGCCCCAGGGCCAGACTCGTGGAACTCTGTGTTCATCAAGAACTGCAAGAAGCCCCTATCACGAGCCTTTTCCATCCTATGGAGAGGGAGCATGGACACGGGGGTCGTCCCACAGTTACTAAAAACAACAGACATAGCCCCACTCCACAAAGGGGGCAGTAAAGCAACAGCAAAGAACTACAGACCAATAGCACTAACATCCCATATCATAAAAATCTTTGAAAGGGTCCTAAGAAGCAAGATCACCACCCATCTAGAAACCCATCAGTTACACAACCCAGGGCAACATGGGTGTAGAACAGGTCGCTCCTGTCTGTCTCAACTATTGGATCACTACGACAAGGTCCTAAATGCACTAGAAGACAAAAAGAATGCAGATGTAATATATACAGACTTTGCAAAAGCCTTCGACAAGTGTGACCATGGCGTAATAGCGCACAAAATGCGTGCTAAAGGAATAACAGGAAAAGTCGGTCGATGGATCTATAATATCCTCACTAGCAGAACACAGAGAGTAGTCGTCAACAGAGTAAAGTCCGAGGCAGCTACGGTGAAAAGCTCTGTTCCACAAGGCACAGTACTCGCTCCCATCTTGTTCCTCATCCTCATATCCGACATAGACAAGGATGTCAGCCACAGCACCGTGTCTTCCTTTGCAGATGACACCCGAATCTGCATGACAGTGTCTTCCATTGCAGACACTGCAAGGCTCCAGGCGGACATCAACCAAATCTTTCAGTGGGCTGCAGAAAACAATATGAAATTCAACGATGAGAAATTTCAATTACTCAGATATGGTAAACATGAGGAAATTAAATCTTCATCAGAGTACAAAACAAATTCTGGCCACAAAATAGAGCGAAACACCAACGTCAAAGACCTGGGAGTGATCATGTCGGAGGATCTCACCTTCAAGGACCATAACATTGTATCAATCGCATCTGCTAGAAAAATGACAGGATGGATAATGAGAACCTTCAAAACTAGGGAGGCCAAGCCCATGATGACACTCTTCAGGTCACTTGTTCTATCTAGGCTGGAATATTGCTGCACACTAACAGCACCTTTCAAGGCAGGTGAAATTGCCGACCTAGAAAATGTACAGAGAACTTTCACGGCGCGCATAACGGAGATAAAACACCTCAATTACTGGGAGCGCTTGAGGTTCCTAAACCTGTATTCCCTGGAACGCAGGAGGGAGAGATACATGATTATATACACCTGGAAAATCCTAGAGGGACTAGTACCGAACTTGCACACGAAAATCACTCACTTCGAAAGCAAAAGACTTGGCAGACGATGCACCATCCCCCCAATGAAAAGCAGGGGTGTCACTAGCACGTTAAGAGTCCATACAAT